>NC_143159.1:7687880-7713305 GCF_041381405.1 Jatropha curcas
AAAAATCTAATTCTTCCTTTCTCAAACCTAAATCCTGGAATCAATAAGAAAGAAAACTGTTGATTACTGTTGTTTGAGGTCGGACAATTTGAATCTGATTTGTGTGGCTGGGGAGTGAGGGTTTGGAGTTATCTGTGTTCTATGTTGGATTCACTATTTGCTAAATTAGAGGGAGATGGAAACTTCTGTCATTTCTTGCTGTGTATTTGTGTTATGATATTTTATTCCTCATAATTGTGTTGCTTCCACTGGTTAGGAAGAAGAAATTGACGGTGTGGATTTTATAATCATTGCAAGTGATGGTCTGTGGAATGTGTTATCAAATCAGGTCAGTGTTGGCTGCTGGCTTCTGTACAGATTGTATTCTTTTATTATTATGTATTCAAAAAAGAATCATGTAATTTTTTCAAGTAACGTTAATGATATTCAAGAATTCAGGCAATAGTACGCTTTACTTGACATTTAAATATGTATTATGCCTACTGAAGCTCAAAAGACATTCTATCTTTTATTATATAGAACGGATTTGAAATGATTTGGTGCATACGTGTTGTCGTAGAAATATTGCCTGCATTAACATGCTATTAGGGGCACGCAAATGATTTAGTTAACTGAAAACTGAACTGAACCAATTCAATTTCAGTAAACTGAGTTCATTTTGGTTATTTCAGTTCGAATTGGTTCTGGCTAGGGGTGGCCAATTCAGTGAACTGGCAGTTATGGTCCCAGAAAGTTTGGAACTAGGACCGTCAATGGTACTCCTGGTTCTAGATCTGCTGCTGGGTCCAACCAGGGTTTTAGCTCCTTTTTTTTTTTTAAAAAAAAATTTATTTCAGTCCCAGAGACAGGAACTGGAACTGAGCTCAGTCCCCTTTGGTTTTGATTCTAATTCGAAACCAAAACCGGTTGCTGGGCCTAGTTATGGTGATAAAAAACCTAAATAATCAAATTAGGCGTTAAGGAAACATTCTCCTTGTTTGTCTGGAGTTGATGAATTGCTCATGGGGGTGGGAATCAAGCAATTTTTTTCCAGAGGCTATTCTGTAGAAAAATGCTATTTCTAACTAGGCTTTGAATTTTTCAAAGGGGTCTTCATAGGTTATTCTCCTCCTTCTTGGGTACTTAGGGTTTTAGAAGCTGATAGAGTTGGGGTCTTTTGGTGAAGATATATAGTGTACTTCCGGGTTTGACACCATCCTTTGCAATTTCGAAAAAAAAAAAATTAATTGAATCGAACCAAATTGTTTATATTTATATATGAAAATATATAATTTATAAAAGATTTTTTTAATATAATGTATATATGTTTTTTGAATTTTTTTTTTTTTGGGTTCAGTTTTTGGGTAATTTTAGGAATTTTGTAGTTTGATTCTGTTTGGTTTTATACAAAATTCAATACAATTCAATTGAATTTCCTACCTAAAAAAAAAAAAATCCATATTTCAGTTTTGTGAAAAATCGACCGGATCGATTGAACTATGCAGTGCTCACCCCTAATGCTAGCTTATCTGCTTCCAGGATGCAGTTGCTTTAGTTCAGGACATACCAGATCCAGAAGCAGCATCAAGAAAACTAATACAAGAAGCTTATGCAAGGGGGAGCTCTGACAATATTACTTGTGTCATAGTTCGATTTAACAATTCATGAGTGGATTTGTCTAGGTTTCGGATTTATCTGGTAAGCCATTTGCCCTTTTTACATGTTTGGAGGTTTAAATTAAATGCTTCAGTTCTGTTATTGATTCTTGTTTTTCCTTTTACAGATTTTAAGAACCATTAAATATCATTCGTATCAGAAACCAGGAAGTTCAAATTGTACCATTGGTGCTTTTCTTCTTAGCTTCTTATTCAAGTAGAAAGACTGTTATAAGTTGATTACTATTGCTGGCTAACAACTGGATTTTTCAGCTTCTTAGTTTTGATACGTGCTCTTTTATGGTTGGCTTGAGCAATCCTTTTACCTGATGTAAAAGATTGGCATTGTGGTTCGGCGTTTTGATGCCTCCAGCCACATCAAATTGTTCTAAGTGATTCCTAATGACTTGGTTTGTCAAGATCCTTTCCTTTTTGGTGTCTTTTTTGAAACAAAAACAAGGTAAAATTGAGGTAATTACAGTTTTAACATTACACAGTTGGTATGACTTTTTCTGTTGTTTTAGCCGAAAGCATGTTTATGGTAAGGGACATTTTCGGATTCTGGTTTTTCTATTTATTTGAAATAAAAAATAGTAAGCTTATTTTCTCTTTAAAAAATAATTTACATTTGGAAAATAATTTTTTTAAAATGTTTACTTAATAACTTATTTTCTGTTTTTTGTTTTTGGATAGAAAAAAGAGAGAAATAAAATTAACTGTTATATCATGAATTAGTCATATTGATGAACTTCGGGATAAGACTTATTTTACTTATTTAGTTATAATATTGAACATTAAGTTAAAAAACTAAAATCTATAATTTCTTAGACTATAAAAATATTTAAAATGATGGAAATTTCATATTTTGAAATTTTATTATTAATTATGAGAAGAAAATACATAAAAATAATAAAGCATGGTAATTAGATTGATGGTGGTGTAGTGGCCAATAGCAGACGATAATCAACAATAACTGATAATGGTGAGTTATTAAACCTCTCTCTCCCTCTCTGTAGATTGTGAAATTTGTACAGTCACTGGTTGCTAATGAAGATGTCCAATAGCATTGTTACAATTGTCTATGTTAGGGTTTATCCGTCGTTGCCACTGCCGCCTGGTGCTGCGCTCAGTCTTTGTTTCAAGCAAGGAAGAGGAAATTATATGGGAACAAAAGAAAAAAAATTAGGGTTCAATTCAGTCAACCCTAAGAGAGAAATTGAAGAATTGAGAATAGTGGCCAAATGACGTTTTCGTATTAAAAATCTACTCTCTCTCCTTGGACCATGCTTTTTGGCTTTGACTGACAGTTTTCTTTCTAAACGGAAGGACCGAACAGTGTAACAGTACTGATATATAAGGATGTTTTCATGTATTTCAAAAAAAATGAGGACGGCTAATGAATTAAGGTATTATATAGGGATGTAATAGTAATTATCCCTAAAGAAAATATGTTCCATCCACTAATATTGATCGAGTTCTTGTTTAAATAATTGAAATAATTATGTTCAAACGTATGTCACGTACTTTAAATATTTGGGATTAACATAGAAAGAACTCCATTTTAAACTTCTTTCCATGTTAGAAGATGGATGTCGTCCTTTTGATGGCCTTAAAAATAGCTCACACTTTTCATTTGTGGAGCCATTTGGAGATGGTGTTAGATACAACGCCACATGCATTATCATCATGCTCTTCACCCAAAAGCATCCTTATTATTATTTTTTTTTAATTCTTTCTTTTTCAAAAAATATATGTATTATACTAAGATTTTGCTGAATTTCACCCTCATGCTAAAAATTCTCTATTTAAAAACTGTCTTCCCTATAAGTGTTGCAAGTTGCAGCCTAAAACATGTTGGTTCCAAATGAAACCTAACAGTGGCCCTCCGCTTGGGGCCCAATTTTCAAACCCAGGCCAACCCCAAACTCAGCCCACATCCACATGAATCCCACCCCACTAAAGGCCCACACCTGGATTAATCAAAACCGACCTTTCACTCTTTATAATGGATTAATTACAAAATACTCTTGAGATTTGCTTCAAAACACATTCTTGATCCTTACTATTTAAAAAAATTACCAATCAGTTCATAAGATTTTTAATGACATTTCAAATTAGATCAATTTAATACTTGACAAATTAAATTTTAGTCTTCATAATTAAATTCTAAACACTTTCGTCTATATATAATTAGTATAGAGACAAATGCGAATTTTACATTTAAAGTCAAATGTTCAAAATCAAAGCAAATTAAAAAGAGGCAGACAGACACAACAGTATCATAAGCGCCACCTTAGTGACAGTTAAAATACTGTTTTGCTCCCGCGAAAAAGAAACTTCAAGTATTAGTTTATTGACATGAAGAACTGGAAAGGCAACACGCCCAAGTGGCCCATTGCATCTCTTTCACTTTCCCTATATTATTCTCTCTATGACCTATCTTTTGATCATTTCACAATTTGGAGAAGCTAATTAAAAGCTCACTTTCATCTTCTACACTATTGCTAATAATTCAACGATGGTGAAGGAGACGGAGTATTATGATGTTCTAGGTGTCAGTCCTTCTGCCTCAGAGGAAGAGATTCGCAAAGCTTATTATCTTAAGGTTTGAGTGCTCAATTAGTTTTATATTTATTGATAGTGGTTTTTTTTTTTTTTTTTTTTTTTTAAGGTTGAATATGTTAGTTATGATGATTTAATATTGTTCATTAATGTTGTTTTATTTTTAAAGAATTGGTGTTTCATGAGAATTTTCAATTGTAGATTTAAGACAAATTATTCCATTGTCAGTTCTTTCTTTTATTTTTCTGTTAAAGGTGTCTTTTTTGCATAGGATCTCAATTAACTTTATTAAATCGTAGATGTTTTTGGGCTATTCTTGGCCGAAAATCCTTCAGAAGAAAAAAAAAAAAAAACTTTCTTATTTGAATTTTTCATATTGGAAATTTATTACCAAGAATGAAAGAAAGAAACCTTATATATTTTACAGGCCAGGCAAGTTCATCCAGATAAAAATCCAAATGATCCTCAAGCTGCAGAAAGATTTCAGGCAAGTCCATGTCTTTTACTATTTTCTTGTTATTGATTCTTTTCTCTTTTCCATTTACTTTTCCCTCTACATAGTTTCTGTTTCTTTTCTTGGAAATGATGGGAAATTTCTTTCTTTAATCCTGTTGTCCCAGAACTACATCTGGAAATATTCTTGTATAAATGACATTTATTCTGCATATTTTATCTTTTTGATCTTATTAAACCAAAGATGGTGAATTTCGACAGGCGTTAGGTGAAGCATATCAAATTTTGAGTGATCCAGTGCAAAGAGATGCTTATGATAGGAATGGCAAGTGTTCCATATCAAGGTAATATTTAAGCTTTTTGATTTTACTAAGCACTAAAGTTTATATTATTTCTGTAATATCAGCTATTAAGTCCTGTTAAGCAAGTTCACTACAAAATATGTAATATCCGCATGTTTTCCCTCAAAAAAACAGAATGATCAAACCAGAAATTTTAGCATGGATTGAGACTTGATTGTAAACTTGTTTACAACTTTTAGTACTTGATTATAAAAATATTAATTTCTAGGACTTCTGATCTCGTTAGTCATTAATTATTTCTTGAATTTAATTTTTACTAATTCTTGTTCTGATACTGGAAAATAATACATTGTTGTATCTATTAGAGAAACTATGCTTGATCCTACAGCAGTATTTGCTCTTTTATTTGGAAGCGAATTATTCGAGGACTACATTGGACATTTATCAGTAGCATCAATGGCTTCTTCAGAATTAGCTACTGAAATTGATAATCCTGACAAAATACATGATAAGCTGAAGGTAGTTACATGATTAATTAATTAGTCTTCCTAAAGTTGCTTACTAGTCACTGCATTGTGTTTACGGTTTAAAATTTTTGTATTGAAGGCTGTTCAAAAAGAAAGAGAAGAAAAACTAGCAAGATTGCTTAAAGATTTTCTTAATCAATATGTTCATGGCGACAAGATTGGATTCTTAAAGCGTGCTGAATCTGAAGCTAAACGCCTCTCTGATGCAGGTAATATATATATATATATATATATATATATATATATATATATATATATATATATGTATATATATATATATATATATAACACCCAGCTAATACTCAACTTTTGCAGTATTGTTTGTCATCATTCAAGGAAGAAAGAAATTATTTTTCTGCCTTAAGTTCATAACCAACATTTGCAATCAAATATTTCTGTCAACAACTCAAACAGAAATGTTAATGTTTTTCTCAACAAGTAGTCAGAATCCTGAAACGCATAGCTTAACATTTTGTTTCCTGACTTAATTAAATAAACAGCTTTTGGAGCTGATATATTACAAACTATTGGCTATACATATTCAAGACAAGCGGCACAAGAGCTTGGAAAGAAAGCAATTTATCTTGGAATGCCATTTTTGGCTGAATGGGTACGCAACAAGGGCCATTTCTGGAAATCACAGATCACAGCAGCAAAAGGTTCAGGCATAGAATTACTGTTATTTTTAATATACAATAACAGAATGTAATATAATGTAATCAAAGGTATTTTTATTTCAAATGTTAAACTAAATGTATGTATATATATATATATATATATATATATATATATATATATATATTATTTCTTAATTCAGGTGCTTTTCAGCTACTGCAACTTCAAGAAGATATCCGCAAGCAATTTAAAATGGATGGAAGTGGCCCTGAAAATGATGTTGAAGCGCATCTTCGATCGAACAAAGAAATATTGATGAGTTCATTATGGAAATTGAATGTAGTAGATATTGAAGTCACCCTTGTTCATGTTTGTCAAATGGTTGGTCTTCCTTTCTCCATTTATTCATTAAATTTATTTGTATTTATGTTCATGAAATTTAGCTAATCTTAAGGCTTGATATCTGTATGCAGGTTCTTCGGGAAAACAATGTTAAGAAAGATGAACTTAAAGCTCGTGCTTTGGCTTTGAAACTTCTTGGAAAAATCTTTCAGGTGCAATAAATTTAACAATTTTCATCTTTGTAGTTTCTTGATTTATAGAGTATGCAATTATTATCGTTCATCATGTATGCAATTATGGACGTCGTAATAGCAATTTCTAAATTTTGTATTCCTCAGCAAGGAAAACAAGCACGAAATGGAGCACCATCAAAAGGGAAAAGCGCTGCTGAAATTGATGGTGATGATGACAGTGATGGAAGCAGTTCTGATAGTAGTAGTGAAGAGGATTCACCAAGAGCAATACAATATCGAACTCCTCTATTTACTCAGGCATGTCCCTATACCATACTCATTCAGTTTAAAGCTAAATAATTGCTTCACAATATATACAAAACAGAATATAACATATAATTCAATAACACTATGTTTGATGATATTATTCATTGCTTAAATTTCAAGACAGTTTGATCTAGTGGTTAGAGTACTGTATCCTTATACTTGGTCTCAATATCAAGTTGTGGAACTAAAATATAGAGAGAGTTTTAAACATAATCGTTGTCGGGCCTAAAAAGGGAGTAATTTTCATTCAACCGTTAAATGGATGGTGGAAGGATTGATAAGTACCATAAAAAAAAAAAAAAGTTCTTAATTTTCAGTGTTTAATTTAGTTTGACAATGAAAAAATGGCAGGGTATTGGCAGACTGTTCAGGTGCCTGTGTAATCCAGCATTTGATGTTGATGATGAAGAGATTGTGTATAAAAGCAAATAATGCATAGTGTGTACATACTCGAGGTTTGATGATGTTCATACTATGAGATGGAGAAAAGCAAAGCTTTAAGCTTATTGTTCAATGGAGAAAGTTCAGTTATTATGAAACAGATTTTGGCGCAAGCTACATTCATTTTGTGTATTTTTGCATTTAATAATAAATCAGACCACTGCTATAAGTCCAAGTATCAAACTACTAGCCTGTTAAAAAAAAAATTACCTCTTCCGTCTCATATAGGTATGCTTGCTTCCCTTTGCATATACTTCTAGAAAGAATTACATTTAGTATTGAAATTTCAATCTACTCACCTGAACTATCTGTCATAGTTCAGTGTTCCCATGTCGGGTTGGTCAGGTAATATCGATTTTCAAACTACTGAACACCATAGGAACCAATAATTCGGAATCATTGGTCTCACACAGATGTGAACCAAATGTCATTATAAACTGATATTTTTATGTTCAATTTGGTTGGTGTGGAGATCTTTTTGGTATAGCCCAAAAGCAAATGATGAATTTTTGCTACCATTACATAAAAGAAAAGTTCAGTTTTCTCCCTTTTTCTGGCATCAAGCCGTTCCCTTCCGATCCCATTACATTGAACAACTAACTTGGCTTTCAAATGCTTTCAAATTAGCCGAAATGCTGCATAATTTAGAAAGCAAGAGCCAGCACAAGAAGTCTACAACTATACACACAGTGATTCCAACAACAAAAGAGCTGGCTGCTCGTTTCCAGCCAAAACAGTCCGGTTATTAACACAAGCATTTATGTACAGAGGCATACTCCTTTCAGTGAGCTTCCAAATGAACTCAAAATTTCATGCTCATTGCGCTGCTTAATGAGCATGATTGGGAATATAACTCAATGTGCGGTGTGCCTGGACTGCACAGGCACAATGCACAGATGTCAAGTTCAAACAGCCACTCATGACGAGGGAATGCCTCCCTGAGCAGGTGTGAAGTGCAGGAAATGAGTCGCATAGTGCCTGCACAGCTGGAGGAGTGAGTGCTGTGCACTGACTGATGTTGAGGCTCTTTAACCCTTCTTCATCACACCTCTCCTTCATTGATTTCCACATTGCAGGTTTGTTCTTCATTCGGCTATGAACCAAAGAATACATTGCTCTATCTGTTATGTTTCGACAGTAGTACAGGCCGAGTGATCTCAGATGGAGACATCTGTATGCCAAAGCAATCACGCTATCATCTACCAAAAAAAAAAAAAAAAAAAAAAATACAAAAGTCAGTCCTCATCAGACAATGTCAAAAAGGTAAAATAACAATAATCTTCCACCTGAAACAGAAAATTACGGACTGATGATAGATCTTTACAAAGTAGAAATCATAAATAGATAATAAATTACCATGTTGACATATATTAAAACAAAGAAAGCCTAAGTGAAATTTGACCGTTTCAGGCAATGAATCCATTCATGAATTAATAAAATATGAAGATCAAGTTCAACGCTGACTGTTACAGACATGAAATACCTGTTATACAGACACAACCGCACAAATCAAGAGTTCTGAGATCAGGGCATCCATATGCTAGACTCATTACTCCAACATCACCCACATTCTCACACCATCCTAGATTCAGAGATTGCAATTGGCTGCAGTTTCGCCCAATGGCCTGTGAAAAATGCATACAAGCTTATAAATCACACATCCTTAAAAAAGAGGCATATTAACATAAGTTTGCAACTCATTTGAACCTGCAAAGCACGGTCAGTTGCAGCCTTTACACATCCACAAAGATTCAAAATTTTTAATTTTTGGCAAAATCCAGTCAGATATTCAAGAGCAGCATCACTAAATGACGTACAACCGCTAATGTTCAGTTTGGTCAGGTTAGGACAACCATGAGCTAATGCATAGAGAGAACGATCACTAAGCTTAAAGCTTTTGCTTAGGTCCAGGTCCTGAAGATCATGGCAGTAACTTGCAATAGCCTCGACAGAATTATCCTCAAGTTGTGGTTTGTCTTGGCGCAGGACCAGAGTTTCCAGTTTTGTGAATTTAGGAGCCAGTGACAGAACCAAGTTGTTCATGTTGTTTTTGCACCTGCAAAAAGGAATAAACTGGCATCATTAAGCTTATTGTTGAAATCTTTATGATTAAAGTAAATATTGTATTTCCTAATTTAGGTTTATTCCTAATTAGTGTAAAGATTGTGTTTCCTGGTTTAAGTTTATTCCTATACTTCCTATATTGGAACAATTTTTTGTATATATATAGTGGAGTAGAGGTTGAAAAATATAATACAATTGAAAGAAATAGAACATATTCTTTCCTTTAATTTCTACACTCATATTCAAGGAACTAGTCATCAGAAAAAATGCTTGGGAGAAATCATTTCCCCTAATATTCCTCACCCCAAAAAGAAAGAAAAAGCAACTGATTTACATTGAGGGTAACTTGTATCCCAAGACGATTTAATAAAAAATATAAAAAGGATTAACCAAAAAAATTAAGCCTTTTAACAACACTTTTCCATCTTCTTCCTCCTCTATTTATTTAAGTTCAAGGGAGATAGATGCAAGGATTTGAACCTCCTACTACTACATAAAGGGAAGGTATCAAGCTGCTGGGATACAACACCAGAAGAAAGACCTCATTATAACTAAAACCACATGAATACCATGGGACAAGCTTCTACAAAGTGCAAAGTTTAGATTTCAGATATACCTTGAGAATTCATGAAAACATCTAGCCTTAAAAGAGCTCAACTAACTTCCTATCTGTTTATACAGACTCGATTCAATGATCAAAGTAATTCATCACATAATATTAAACTGGTCTTTGCACATGCATGTGCATATTACTTGTTATCATTTATAATGAAGCCCCTGTGTTTCTACTAAAGATTCATGCCAATGAACATCATCTCAGACTCCAGAACCATTGATTTGTTATTGGTCATACAGACTCCAAACATCTCAATGAATGACTGAAGCAGTCAAGGTCAAATCACATGACTGGCCTCATCTTTTGTGTTCAAAACAAGTGTAGTTTCACATAACTCTATATGCTCTCTCTCGCTAAAGGATTATCATCACTTCTTTGAATGCCAGAGGACTATAGAATCTCCATAACATAAATCCAAAAGGGAACAAAAGGGAATTGGCGTTGAACTGAGTATTAAGGCAGGCATCAACGATACGGGAATAAAAGGGAAGATTGAATTACAATATAGCATTGGACTAAAGAACCTAATGATACTTGACAAAATAAAATCCAGATCCATCAACAACCACTCAAATTCTAGAAATACCAGGAAAAACAAATTCTGGGAATCTAAGACAGTTCATAAAGAACTGCAGACCATCAAATGCTATAGATTTCACTTCCTCCATTCTCTTAACCCCTCATCAGGTACCTGGATGAGTCCATGAATAAACTAATATTCAAAAATAAAACAAGCATAACTTACAAAGCACGTATGATATTCATACCAACAAAAAAACCATTAAGAAAAAAAAATACTTTACAAATAACGAAAACAAATACAAAATTCCCAATTCAATAACATAAAAACCAAAACATTAAGAGAGAAAGAGGCGTCAATACCAAGAGAGACAGAGATGGGTGAGGCCCAAGCAGATAGCATCCCTCCAACCACTACAAACCCCAGATGCCATAATTATGGTCCGATCATCAACAAGAGAAACTATCCGCAGCAAAAGTTCCATAGGAATATCTTTCCACTCAGTGATAACAATTCCTTCCATTTTAACTCCTCCCTGACTAATACCACTATCAATCCCACTATTTCCACTACCAACCGTCATCAACCTCTCAAAGCACTGGTTCAAGTCCTCACTCCTCAGTTTTGCTTCTCCCACCATTTTCATAATCAACCACACCACCGCTTTAACCGCTATTTCTGGGAATTGTTAAAAGAGAGTTTCTTGTTTCTGGCACCAAATAAATAAAAAGTTAGGCAGCTAAGCCCACACAAATTTCAACAAGACATTGAATTTCGCAAAAAGCAACAAATAACTAGGAAAAGGGAATAACAATACAGACCCATTTGGCAAAAACACCATAACAAGCAAAGTTACTATCTTCAGATGTTTTTAACCGAGAGACCAATAATCACAAACGATACTCATTAAAAAGTATAATACAAAAAAAGAAACCAAAAAACAGAAAGAAACAAACAAAAAAAAAAGGAAACAAATAACCTATCATTTGTCAGTACAAAACCAAAAACAGAATCAAAATACCATTTCATCAAACTGAAGTGAATAACAGAAACGATCAATTAAAAGAAAAAAAAAGGAACTCAAAAAAATTAATCAATTAATTCTCTTCAAATATACTTAGAGATTTCTGTATAATTGAAGAGCAGAAACCGACAAACCATATTGGACCTATGCTTGTTTATCATTACCTGTGCGAAAAACCGGAGTGCTGAAAGTATCCTCTGAGAGAGAGGGGTAGGATGCGTTTATGAAGAAAACAAAACGGAGTTTTGGAAAGGGAGGGGAGGGAGAAGCGTAAGGGGAAGAAAGTTAGAGACGCGTGTGATGACACGTATTGATGTGGCCGAAACAGAGTAGGGCCCACGTAAAGTGGTCTGGTTTTTTTTTTTTTTTTCTGCCAGAGATACAACAAGATTATGTATTTCAATGCTCAATGCTGTAATTTAATCAAACCAAACCATTTTCTCAAAAAAAAAAAAAAAAAAAACTAACCATATATAAAGCAGAAATGATCATACTGATAGAGGATCGTGTCTGACGGAGCAGAAAATAAAAAGTAGGAGAAAAAATTTTTTTCAAAATTTAAAAGATAAAATTAAAGTTTATTATCTTATAAATAAAATTAAAAATTTTTTATTATTCACGAGATAAATTTTTTTAAAAAAATTATATTAAGGGCGGGATCATCCCTAATCCCTCTGTATTTGATTGCTTTCAACAATTAAAATATTAATTAAAATGATGATAATAGAGTAGTAACTTGCAGCTCACAAGTCATAAGCGATTGGGAAAAATAGAAGACGCAACATAAAGCAAGCATGAGAAAAAGCAAAGTGAATAAAGTGAGATTCAAAAAGAAAAGAAAAGAATTGCAATTTTTTTGAATAATATTTTTATGGTGTGTGTAGAAAGTTCTACTGTCTAAAACCGAAACCGCACCCGAAAAGCAACCGCAAAATGCGCCCTCCAAAAGCAGAATGGAATCTGATTATCGTAGGTTTATTATTATTAAAAATTAAAAATAAATTTAGATATTGACTGACCTAATAAGTTAAAAAAAAAAAAAGAAAAAGAAACCTATTTCCACTGTTAATCAATTAATGTATTTATACTATTTCCACTGTTAATCAATTCACCTAAACACACTAGCTTACTGGTTTTGCTATCATATATTATGATTTAAGGGTTTTGTTTTTCCGTCCAAATCAGAAAATGGAGACGTTTAAATCAAGCAAGCATCATAAACAACAGCAAAATCTCCTTCCTGTCTTGTCCCTCCTTGCACAAGACATTAGTGAACTAGCTTTTAGCGAGAAGGCAATGTTCAGTCCAACATTTAAGAAATGGCACCCTCTTGCAGCAGAAGTAGCAGTAGCCAAACCAGGTTGGATTGATTGATTTATTAATGGTGGAGAGAGAGAGAGAGAGAGAGAGAGAGAGAGAGAGAGAGAGAGAAGAAGAAGTTGAGAAAGGAAAAGGCTAGGTATATGGAAGTAATTAAAACGGTTCCTTTTAAGTCCTTAGTTAACTTAACTAAAGTTATTAAGATGCTAATATATTTAAATTTTAAAATTAAAATATTCGGGTACAAAAGTTATTTTAAAATAAATATATAATAAGTTTAAAAATTAAGAGTATTTTTATAGATTAGACCAATAAATATTTGTGGATATCAATAAAAATACAAATGATCATTTGTTGATATAATAATTAATTTATTGTAAAATTGAGAAATAATAAAATATCATCAAATATAGTTCAGCCTATATCTAAGTAGAAAATTGGTGTCGATGCAATTAATTTGTTGCAAACTCAGAGATTCAAATACAAACAGTTTTACATGTAGAAATTAAATCATTATCAATAAAAATATTGTTATATTTTGTGTCTCTAAATTAATTCTCCTCAGAGAGTGTTATTCTTTTTTTTTATATATAACTTTCAAGAATTAATTCTCTGGTATGTTATGATTCCCTTGTTGATGTCAGAGTCATACTGAAATATATATATATATATATATATATAAACCACCCACTAAAGATACACCACATTAATTTATTTTGATTATATAATTTTATTCATTTATTTTATAAATGGAAAATATTAAAAAAATATATTTTAAATATTTTTTTTAAATTTAGATTTGAAATTAAATTAATTCTAATTTGATTTAATTTAAAATCAGGGTCTAGTTACTCAAAATTGACTCGAATCACTAATTCAAAAGTAATTTCCAGTCAGTTTGAACTTAAACTTTTAAAGAAAATGAAATTAAAATTTATTTGTGAGTCAATGGATGATTACTGATCTTGAAATGAACAATTATAATTCAATTCTAAATAAATTTTATCGAATCAATTATGACACAAATTTTGGAACACCACAAATTTTAAACCCTAGATATAGATATGACACAACAAGTGATTGATTTGATGCGATTTAAAATGCAGTTAAGGGGCCAAAATCATTAGTTGGGTTCAAAATCGAAGTAGCAGAATTCATCTAAACAACGCAATTCGACGTATACAAAACATCCTTATCTTCTGTGAACTGTGAAGCAAGCTTCCAAGCGAACCAAAAACGCATCAGTGGTGGGTCCCAAAGTCCATGATATTGACATTTGGTCATTATTGCTTTCCTTGGATGACTGTCGTTTTGCTGCATCTTTAATTTCTATTTTCTATAAAATTAAGATTTTTAGTGAGTTATATCACTTAAAAGTTAGGGTTTGCTTCTCCAAGTCCGCTTCATATCTCATCCAATCAGAGCATTTTTTTTATCATATACTATAAAAAAAAATAAAATAGAAATAATTTTTAAAAAATTCATATTTTTATTGATTTGGTTCATAGATAATTATAATTGTAGTCAATCGTAGTCTGATTAATTTTTTGATCACAAATATGGAGATTAGAAGGTCTAAAATTCAAGTTTTCTACAATTTAATAAGGGAAGGGTATCATATGATGTTGTTGGATTTTTTTTTTTGTTTTTTATAATATAATCTGACATATAATCTCTCTTTAAGTCATGGATGCGTAAAGATTTTTTATCCATCTCAGAGATTGTGTTCTTTTAAAAAATTAAACTTGTATTTTTATTTTTATAGAGATCGAGGTCGTTATCATTTTAATCAATATCTTGTTGGTAGTTGTTGAACTTTTCAATAAATAAAAAATTATAAAATTAATTAAAAATATAATTTATATAACAGAAAATAATTCAACCTTTTTGTTGCTAGTTGGTGTTTATTTTTTATCTTATCACATATCTTTATGGCAATATTATCTTCTTCCACCGAGGGAACAAATTTTCCATCTTGAGTGACCCAATGAACACTTTCGATCGAAGCCCTGAGCACTACTACTTGCTTTGAATTGGGCACGATTACTCGTCTATGTACATTCTATTCATCCATGAAAAGACAACATGATTGATTTCTTATGAACATATATAGATATATTCTCATGAGTGAAAAATATTGATGGGAGTTTGATTAAATTAATTAAAGAGGCTTTTAATTATTATTAGTGAGCAACGTATTCTATGACTTTCGGTGGCTGTGTTGTTGTAGGCAAGAGGGCCTCAATGTCCCATATGGTTGTCATTTTCACTTTCTTGTTCATCCATCATACAAATGTGAAAGTGATAATAATGGAAGAAATACAAGACTACCAACCATCGTGGACTGCTCAAAGAGATTCATTCTATTTCGTTGATAAGTTTAATGAGTTTGACATTGATTTCGTTTCACAAATGAGCTCAACTTAGCTTTGAAATGAGATTTATGAGTATGTTAACACAAACAAATCCAACATTGAATAAGCACAAAGGAAAAATTCATTTTTTTTTTTTTTTTTAAGTGTGGATGTTCCTTAAATAAGTAAGAGGCCTTTTGTATAGAGAATTAACTATCTACTCGAAAATAAAATTGTGAGGGAAAATGACCCGTTAAGTTCAAGATTTTCGAAGTGAACAATATTTCTACTCGTAAAGTGATAACCTGTCAAGGCTCCCAAAATTTAATAATATCGTGCAAATTAATATACTAATGATGATTTTATTGGTCTTCCAAAAACCAGAAACTGCAGAAAAATGTAGACCAAAAAGACGCAGCTGCCTTGTTTCCAGCGACACCACCCTAGTCTTGCCGGTTGGACCTTCTCTCCCTCTCTTCTCACTGCCACTTTCTCGCCCTCTCTTCTCGCTGCTGTCTTTGGCTGGCGTAGAAATCGCAGAGAGCTGCAAATCTGCTCTGTCGGGACTCCATTTCTTCTCCCTTTTCCGGTGACTGCAGCTTGTTGCCTTGGTAGAGTGTTATTTCTTAGTTACTTGAAATTGTTTGTTGGCAAGTCTAGAAGATTTTCGGTTTTGTATGGCATGTCTAGCTAGTTGGCAAGTGTTGGGTCTTGCTAATTGGCAAGTGTTGGTCTTGTTCTCTGTTAACAAGTTTTGGCTTCCTATTAAGATTACACTTGAAGATTTTTGAAATTGCTGCTGTTGCTGTGTGTTGATGACTAGAGTTTGAGTTTGGAAAGTGGTAAATAAACATGCGTACTTTTAGCTTGCCCTCTACATGTTTGATAAAAGTCCTAGAAGAAAATACACTCTCCTACCTATGACGTTTCTTTGCTGGAACTGCCGAGGGATGGGCAACCCTCGGGCAGTGAGTGCTCTAAAGGATCTTATACGTACCAAGAAGCCCATGTTTTGCTTCCTTATGGAGACAAAGGTAGCTTCATCTTATGTTAAAAGGTTAGGTTTGCAGTGTGGCTTTTCCTCTTCTTTTTCTGTTGATTGCCATGGTCGAAGTGGTGGTCTAGCAATTTTTTGGAACAATAGTTTGCATGTTGATTTCTATTCCTATTCTTCAAATCATATTGATATGCAAATAACACACGGAATACATACATGGCGGATGACGTGTGTGTATGGCTTCCCTGAACCTAATAGGAAGCCGGATACGTGGACTCTCCTTAAAACTCTAGCTGGTCAGCACAACCTTCCTTGGCTTTTAATGGGTGATTTTAATAATCTACTTTCTGACGATGAGAGGATAGAGGGTAACCCTTACGAATTATGTAATCTTGAGGGGTTTCGAGAAGCGCTAGAGGTGTGTCGGGTTTTTGATCTCGGTATGGTAGGGTACCCATTTACATGGCGACATGGTAAGGGACGGAACAAAATTGAGGAGAGACTAGACCGAATGATGGCCTCAGATGAGTGGTCTGGAATTTTCCCAAATGCTTCAGTTCATAACTTAATTAGCGGCACATCAGACCATTCTCCATTACTGCTTTTGTTGGGTACAGATCAAAGGACTAAACGTCAAGTTAGCTTCAGGTTTGAGAATGCATGGCTTGGAGAGGCTAATCTTGATGAAACTATTATTCATACTTGGGCCCAAGGAGCCCAAGGTGATGTGATGAGTAAACTGAATGCATGCAGAGATGGGTTGCAAATTTGGGGACGTGATATACGTAACAAGTTCCTTAAAGACATTAAATTGTTTAAGACCCGGCTGAACGGTCTT
The DNA here is from genome assembly GCF_041381405.1 of Jatropha curcas. NCBI lineage: Eukaryota > Viridiplantae > Streptophyta > Magnoliopsida > Malpighiales > Euphorbiaceae > Jatropha > Jatropha curcas. Next base: position 7,704,990 of record NC_143159.1, read on the forward strand.
CGAGCCCACCAGAACGGTGATAGTTCAGAGGAGTATTTACTAGTCCAAAAGCAGCTCGGTGATTTGCTTCTTAAAGAAGAGCAGTATTGGAAACAGAGATCAAAAATCTTCTGTCTTGCTTATGGAGACAAAAATACCAGGTATTTTCACTCCTCAGCTTCCTCATGTAAAAAATTAAATTTCATCACAGGTATCCGTGATTCAAATGGTGTTTGGAAGGAAGATCCGAGGGATATGTATAATGTGTTTCTAGACTATTTCACTAATCTATTTACAGCCACTCCTGCTCAGTTTAATTCTATTCTTGCACATGTCAATTCTCGAGTCTCTGAGTCTGATAATGACACCCTTATGGCCCCTTTTCTTGATGAGGAGTTTCGTATGGCGACCTTTCAAATGGACCCGGATACAAGTCCTGGCCCTGACGGGTTTAACCCATGCTTCTTTCAAAATTTTTGGTCAATCGTGGGTTCAGATGTTATTACCAGCTGTAAACAGTGGATTGCGAATGACTCTTTTCCTGAATTGTTGAATGAGACTAACATTGTCCTAATCTCAAAACTTGATAATCCTGAGTTTGTGAAAGATCTATGGCCAATTTCTTTATGTAATGTCTTGTATAAGATTGTGGCAAAGGTCTTAGCTAATCGGCTGAAGCATGTCTTAGGAAAAATTATCTCCCCATCTCAATCAGCTTTTGTTCTTGGGAGGCTAATTACGGACAATGTCATTCTTGCTTTTGAAACAATACATTCTATGAAAAGTCGGGGGAGGAGTCAAGAACAGACAATGGCCCTGAAGATTGATATCAGTAAAGCTTATGACCGTGTTGACTGGTCTTATCTAGAAGCTATAATGATAAGACTTGGTTTCTGTGCCGAGTTTATTCAGTTGATTTTGATGTGTGTTACGTCGATCAGGTACCATGTGCTTGTTAATGGTCAAACTGTTGGTCCTATTATTCCATCTCGTGGGTTGAGACAAGGCTGCCCTTTATCTCCATACTTGTTTCTTCTGTGCTCTGAGGGACTTTCAGCTTTATTTATGCATGCGGAGGCTATGGGGTCAATTCATGGGGGTCGAATTTGTAGAGCTGCCCCGAGGCTGTCTCACCTTTTATTTGCTGATGATAGTCTTTTTTTTCTTTAAAGCTAAGGCAGACGAAGCTACACGGTTGCAAATCTCCTAAGACAGTATGAAGCAACATCAGGACAGGGTGTGAATTTGCAGAAATCAGGGGTTTTTTTCAGCTCTAATACGGGTGACTTGGTTAAAGAGCATATTATCAACATCTTGTAGGTCTCTCAACCTTTAAATCATGGCTGATATCTAGGACTACCTTCCTTAGTAGGACGTAACAAGAAGGCAGTCTTTTCTTTTCTTCGTGATAGACTGAGAAAGGCCATTTTTCGATGGAGTCACAGACTTCTTTCCAGGGCGGGCAAGGAAGTAATGATTAAAACAGTAGCTCAGGCGATTCCATCCTACTGCATGAGTACTTTCCTTCTTCCTTCCTCCTCATGTGAAGAATTGCAACGAATTATGAACACCTTTTGGTGGGGTATACAGGGCTCAAATTGTAAAGGAATTCCTTGGCTATGTTGGGATCACATATGTGTTGACAAGGTTATGGGAGGCCTTGGCTTCAGACACTTATACGCTTTTAATATTAACCTAGTTAGTAAACAAATTTGGCGACTTGTCACCGAGCCAAATACTCTTCTATGTTCAGTTCTCAGAGCAAAATATTTTCCCAGGGGGAATGTATTGGATGCGCCCTTAGGGCATAATCCTAGCCTTATATGGAGGAGCATGGTCTCGGCTAAGTCATTTCTAAGAAGAGGGTATATGTGGAGAATTGGTAACGGTTCAAACGTCAATATCTGGCATGAGCCGTGGCTACCAAACGATAATGATTTTTATCCGCATAGCCCAGTTGTTCCTGGTTTTGAGAATACGCAGTTGGAGACCTCAGGATGCTTAAAGGTTGGAATGTGGATTTCATAGCTAGACTGTTCAGTTCAGAGGAGGTATCTCAGGTCAATTCCATCCCTTTTACTCGATCTACCCATGCAGATAAACTAATATGGAACTTCTCTAGTTCAGGTAAATACATTGTTAAATCAGGATACAAACTTGTCTTGCCTCATTTTGTGGTGCCTGAAGTAAACATAACTTCGCCAGTTTGGGTTAAATTATGGCAATTAGCAGCCCCACCAAAGGTTAAGCACTGGTTATGGAGGGCATGTCGTAATATTTTGCCAACAAAATTTGTACTTTTTGGCAAAAGAATCACAGAGGATGACCATTACCCATTTTGCGATGAAATAGAGACAATAATGCACATGCTATTCTTTTGTGAGAAAGCTCGACTGTGTTGGACTCTAGCCCGGATTCCGTTGGATGGATCTGCCATTGGGTTTATTGATCTATTATTGGGGTTTATTGATCAGCGCAGTGATGAGCACTGCTTGTTATTTGTTGTGTTGTGCTACTTTATCTGGTTTGATAGAAATCGTCGGGTTTGGCAGCAAACTAATGTTGATCCGTACAACATTGTCATGGCAGCCACTAGCTTTCTTAGAGAATGGAAGAATGCGCAGATTAGTCGAAGCACTTCCTCTTCTCCGTCGGCTTCAGTTCTGACATGGGTTCCCCCTCCGACTGGAGCTGTAAAGTGCAACTTTGATGCAGCTGTTCATACGACTGCGGGTCGATCATCATATGCTGGCCTTGTTCGGAGTGAAGCTGGGCAGTTTTTGGTAGCTTGCACAGGTCATTTTGCCGAGGTGCTAAAAACACACATCGCAGAGGCCATTGGTCTGAGGGAAGTATTGTCTTGGTTGCTCACGAGATCATTTGGTAGGGTTCTACTGGAAACAGATTGCTTGCGACTGTTTCAAGCTGTCACGGCTGGTTTTGAACCTTTTTCAGATTGGGCACCAGTGTTAGAAGAGATTAAACAATTGCTTTCTCAAAATCCATCTTATGAATTGATTTGGGCTAGGAGGCAAGTTAATAAGCCTGCACATGCTCTTGCTCGTGTGGCCTGTTTACATCCTTGTTTCCATTCATGGGACATGATTTTCCACTGTATTGAAGATCTTATTGCTCTTGATTTATTATAATATTATGATCTCCTTTATTATCAAAAAAAATATACTAATGATGAATTTATAAACGAGTTTGAGATCAGCTTGAACTCGAACTTTGTAAATGAGGAATATTTTTTTTATTATAAATTGAGCACAAGTTAAACTTAAACTCAGGACTTGAAATTAATTTATTTATAAATTATATGGGCTAAACTTAAACTAAGCTTAGGTTCAAATGTATGATTAATGAGCCAGGCTCAAATTTAATAGACTCAGTTTAATTGGTTTACAATAAGAAAAGACTTAGAGAATAATATATTCTTATTGTACACATTAAAAACATTTAACCACAATAATATTGTTTGATTATTTCTTGTAGGCATGACCAATATTCGATTCAAATTACAAGGAAACTGAAATCGAATTAGTTAAAAATATATTCCAATTTTAGTTTCAAAACATAATTGAAACTGTATATTTACATTTTGGTTCCAGTTTTTAATATCGAAATCAATGGTTTTAATTTAAATCTGATGGTTCTAGTTTGAAACCGTGAAAAAAAATTTTCAAAAGAACTTTTATTTTTTTTGTTCTTATTAAAATTTTTTAAATAAATTTTAAGATTTTTATTAAATTGTTTTCGTCTTATCAAGCTATTTACTAGTATTATTTGTTTAAGCTACAAAATTAAAAAAATAATAAAATTTAAAATTTAAAAAAGATTATCTAATTTTTTATGTTATTCTACCTCTAAGTCCAAAATAAATCTTGTTAGTCTAAGATTTACTTATCTTTATATACATCACTTTCACTTTATATTTAGCTGGTATAGAATTTGGAAGTATTGTACCAGCTATTATGGGGAATTCTTCCATCCACTAGAAATCCTTTTGCCTAATGATTGGGTTCTACTCCTAAAATAATTGTTTTGCAATAATCAATTCAAAAACCAAAATTATAAATTAAAAACCGAAGCCAAAATTTGAACCAAAAACCAAAAAGTATTTTGGTTGATTCAATGTTCGGTTTTTTCCAAAGTACCATCAATCTCTAATAAACGAGAAAAAGAACATTATATATGTGTGATGTGTCCATTACACGTTATTGTGGCCCATTTGGTTTCATTGCGAAAAAGAAAAATGTTACCCAATATATAGTTTCTTTGGCGTGTTTCAATCTAAACCGTGAAAAAAGAATCAATTTGAGTTGATCTATTAAAAAGGTTCAGCTCTAATTGGCAGTGCTCCTCTGTGCTTGTTGACTTCCATTATACTCGAATGTAAAGAAACGTCCAGTCGTTTATCTTCCAGTTGTGACACTTGTTTTACACCCATCATCTTCTTCTTTTGCACATTTCCTGGTTCCTAGTCTAATCATGTATTCTTGGCCAGCATTTTATAGGTTATATTTGATAACAAATTTTTAAATAGTTTTTATCAAAATACTGATGCCAAATGTTTTTATAGTATTTTTATAATGTTCAGTAACATAGTATTTTATCTGAGTTCCAGATGTTGACAAAAAAAAAAAAAAAGTCCAAACTTCATTGACTTGCAAGCATTTATGCTTTACATAGAGCAAAGTATACAATTTCATGTCCAGCCCATATTTTATTATATCTATACAGTTCTAAGTTTCCATCACATATATATGGACATGGGTTCAAGCCAAGAACCTTTCCAACAAATTGCCGAAGAAGAAGCTTGTTTTTGCCCATCCTCTGGCTTCAGGTTCTCTTGCACTAACAGGAGTTTTCTTCACATCAAGCAACATGGTCTGTCCAATTTCTTTACGAAGAGCTTCAATAGTTTTCATGTCTACTGGATTCCCTGAAGAGTCTCTTACATAGAAAACATTCACTGCTTGCTCTCCTACTGTTGTTACTCCTGCTCTTGTGACCGACAATCCATTCTCACGTAGAACCCTTGTTACTTCTGACAACAATCCTACTCTGTCTTTTGCACAAAGCTCTAAACTAAGACCCTGAAATTATATACACAGAAACAGAAAAACAAATAGAGAAAATGTTAGGAATTGCGTCATAGCATAAAATAAAACATTCAGTTTGAATTTACTAATCATTTCCTTTTTTGGTAAGTGGGTTCCATTTCTGCATTTTTCATTTCACATTGCTGCCTATGTCAACTGATTTTCTGTATCTACAGGTTCTTGGTGTTTATATCAGTGTTCCTCCTTTGTCAGCTAAAATTTAATTTTTTATATGGCCATTAAGTTTTAGCAGTAAGAGGCTGCAGACAAGATTGGCATCAGCTACTATACTGATTTCATATATATATAAGCACAAAAAAATATTTATTTCGCTCACTTCGCATACTCTTCTTCGGATTGCAGCTTCAAGACATTTGATGACTCTTTCTTTTTCTCCTTCACTATCAAGTATGCAACCATCCATGTGACGGATATAATACTCCTGTAATGAAATGCCCAGTTAGATAATTCAACTAAATTCTAATGAAGCAGTTAGGTTTAGATGCAATTGATGAGGTTTATAAGATATAGCATCTGAAGGGAAATCTTATTTTCTTTGAATTCATAAAAAATCATTCAACTATATATGGAATTACAAATCAAACAAACTGACTGATATGCAGATTATGTGCTTTTTTAAACCTCTTAAATTAGGCTTCAACATAGACTCTTTTGAATGCTATCAAAGAAAGTGGAACCAAGTAATGTAATATCAGCAAGTCAAAGAAGGCTAAATAACTTTATTTTGCTTCTAGTTGTTATGTAAGGAGCAATTATCAATTTATCATATTCCTTTAGAAAAAATAAATATACCTGTAAAGCATAGGGCCCATCAGATGAAATTGAGGCATGAAAAACAACATATTGCATGTCTGTGAGAGTGCATACAATGTCAAAAAGCAATTTCGCTCGATCTTTGCAACGAACACTAACTACTGAGTATCCCTTGTCCCCGCAACGGTCAACTGTGATCTTCGGCTGGAAGGCAGGAGGATGATCCACCTCATTTGCTACTCCTCCACCTTCATAATCCCTATCTGCAAAAAACATTTGATGTAGCCTTCGGTCAATGTGGGTGAACCCCATGGAGAAGCTGGTACGAGCCACTTTCTCATCATCCTCACACCCGCGCAAAATGTTCTTAAGCTGCTCCTCCATAACAGATAATCTTGTAGGGTCATCAACAGCGCGACATGTAGTGTCATCATTGACATACACAACACATGCTATTCGCCTATTATGTGTCCAAACTTCAGCAGCAATCACATTGAAGTGGAGGTTGGCAAGGACAGCAGTAATCTCTGACAAGAGACCGGGACGATCCCTGCCAATAAGTTCAATGGCTGTGTGATCACCGACAGAGTGCACTCCTACCCGTTTACCTGGCCAAGTCTTCAATTCAGTTTTGTTGTACTCCTTTGGACCTAAAGCCTATTTGTAACAACAGTTGTATGAGAAATAGTTTTAAATAAATCATGAACATGCATATATATTGATATAATTGACACATGCATGCAAGTTTTGTAGTACTTTAGAGAAGTTAATGTATATTAGAGCATAATTTCCAATAATTAATGATGTTGGATTCTGAAGCAGCGGGGTGGCTAATATATTATCTCCCTAATCTAAAAACATTTATCAGCCTTTTTCAAGGACAAGAACATCCTATTTTGGATTAAAATTATAGAACATTAAGAAAACTAAGGGAAGAATATATTAGAAATGCATACCTTCTCTATGTAATCAATGGTTTTACTGTCTGTAATCTTCTTTCCTTGTTGGTCAGTGACATGAAATACTGTTCATGAAAAACATAAAATTACAGACTATTTACACAAATTATAGACAAAATATTATATTAGGCATTAAGAAAAGCAACATCCTTATTGTCTGAAAATCATCAAGGAACAAGGAAAGAACAAGAAAAGGATAATGAACATACTATCCATAAACCATCCTCCATCTGAAGATATATAAGCTTTGGTGATGATGAGGTCCATATCGGTTAGAATTTGCACGACTTCCAACAGAATTCCTGGTTTATTCATGCTGTCAACCTATATCCATCACATTTGCACATAAATATTGACTGAAAGCTTATTATATATATTATTGGTGAGAAAAGTATATACGCTAAACATGACAAATTTGATTTCTGATTAAACCCCATTCCTCTTATCTCTTTTTACTGCTTCAGTTTAGGAATTTAATAGAAACGCAATACCTCATTAACTCCGAATCTCATACAATATAGCATAGTAAAACTGAGTAATCAGATTGTATTTATTTTCATGGTGAACTGAAAACTTTTAAATGGGAATGGGTTTAATATCGTAACTCAAAGCTATGACTACTAAACCACTAACTGGATTACTAACCCAATGACAAGCACAAATTTTTTTAATAGCTCTGATGAAAAGCGTTACCTTTATTAGAGTAGAGTCATTGCAAGTTGTGTTATCAACTGATACCCTGCAATTAGAAAATATAGCAAAATAATTAAGGAGGGCAGAAAAAAAAAACCTTAATCAGCAATTAGCTAGTGTAATGTTTTTAGTTGGTAAATACCTTGGAGGATTGATTCTAGTACTCAGGTTCTCATATTCAGGATCAAAGTATGGCCAACAAACTTTAGCCATTAAAGTTGCAGATTTTCTCCAATCAAACAGCACTAGTGAACTGTGTCAAATGAGTTCATGAAATAACATGTTCGCTGGATATTATAAAGTTTAGAGCTTTGAAATAAATCTAAAGAAAATTAATTCACCAATTCATTAAATTATGAAATACCCTTTGAAGGACAACTATGGGAAATCAATGGCGTGTTGGTGATATAGCTAGCTAGGTGTCCAGGTGACTACCAGTATATAGCAGCCGTTTTTTCATAAACAATAAGCTTACATGGTCACGTTAAATACCTGCAAAAAAAAGCGGATGGTGATATCAATTGCAGCTGACGTAAAGAAAAACTAAAGCTCAGAAGTTTTAAGGTGCTTTTATCTTGGGTAACTGAGAAATCTACATGAAAATAATACGAGAATTTGTAAAGCTAATTAGGGTTTAGGGTCGTCTGTTCAACAACAATAATATGGATTTATATATTTGAACATAATTAATAAATTACTTATCTGAATTTAAAAACTAAAATTTTATCTGAATAAAGAAAACAGCTAATTTATAGACTGTATAAATTATTAAATGAAAAAATAAAATTACCCTTACAATTATAAAA
>NC_143159.1:9350870-9352397 GCF_041381405.1 Jatropha curcas
AAAGAGAAACAATTGGGATTTTTTTGGAGATTGGAATATTTAATGTATTAACAATATGAACCCGAGTTCATTTTATTCTCTAAAGTGCTATCTAATACTAATTCGATTAAATGGGATGACAGTTTTTCATTCCAAAACTGTAAAATTAGAATTAGGCCCGGTCAACTGGAATGTGTATTATCCATATAGGGGATCCTCCAATTGAGAAGATCCATCGACCTGAAACGAAGAGAAGGGTCTATCTATTTTATTTAGTTATTCGGTTAAACCAATGATTCGTTATTGGAGCAGATAGCAACAACCACCATTTCATCCGACATACGTATTTTTGATTTTCCAATGGATTTACATCTTTCATTAATGGAAATTTTTTTGATGTAGTGAGTAATAGTTCTGGTTGCTCGCTGTTCAAGAATTCTTGTTTAGGCAGTTCATACTATCCATACATAGTGTTTTGATCTAAGATTTCAATTCTTCCATGTTTCAGCAGTAACATATTGTTCCATGTCCAAAATATGGAAGAAACAGGTGTTTCCACGACTCTACCACCCAGTCAATTCTGTTCCACTTAATCCCTATTTCATGGCCACATATCTTTCAGGCTAAGGAATGTCTCCTATTACATGAATCCAATTTTCATTTCATCCGGGAAAAGCCATCTTTTTCTCAACAATGCCTTTGTCATTTGATCCAATAGCGTTCCGTTAGATAGGAACAGATTTGATAAATACTGATAACTCTCGGATAGAGTATTAGAACGGAAAAATCCATTAGATAATGAACTATTGGTTCTAAGCCATCTCTGGCGATGAATCAACAATTCGAAGTGCTTTTCTTGCGTATTCTTGATAAACCAGCGTTTATATATAGATGTAGGAGGATCTGTTTGGGAAGTAAGAAGCCCCTTTGACATCTCTTCATCTGCAAAGAATTCTCGATGTGAAAACACAGAGACAAAGGGCTGATCTTTGAATAGGAAAAAGAGTGGATCCGCAGGGTCCCAAATGAATTGGCTTATTCGAAAAAAGCCTTGTTCTTTGGAAGATCTATCTCGTATCTGGTACTGCATGGTTCCACTCTGCAAGAACTCCGAATCATTCTCTTGAAGCTCATCCTCTTCATCATAAATGATCCGCTTGCCCCGAAATGACCTGGCCCAATAGGGAAATCCCAATTCATTTCTATGATACAGCAAAATAATCATTTATAGGATTTAATGATTCCTAAGAGCGGATTCATCTTTTTATTTTAACTAACGTAACGGCGGTCCTGTGATTTGTTCCATGTGATTTTTTTTTATTTAATAGTAATAAAGAAAATAAGGAATAGAAAGAAATGAATCGCTTGGATCGTATATCAACGTCCAATCTCCGGGAAAAGAGAAGGTTCCGTCGGAACAATTATTTATTTCAGGGTACCCCCTCTCTCTTTTTTCTTTGAAAAAAAAAGAGAGAGAGGAAGTGTGGGGAGAAATGATAAGAAGATATTGGAACATTAATTTGGAAGAGATGATAAAAGCAGGAGTTC
>NC_143159.1:9352433-9354933 GCF_041381405.1 Jatropha curcas
TGGGATAACATGCTCGATAGGGCATGAGTTCAAGTATCATAAGTGTTTCTTCATAAGAACGTCCACGAATCTGATCAATTATTCTTCGTGCTTTGTGAGTGGACATACATATATGTTGGCCTAAAGCATATACTTCCGTATATGGGTCTCTCTTTCGCTTTCTTTTATTTATCATAGGATTCGCCTTTTTTTAATGAACGGTAAATTTCTATATTTGATTTGTTTTTCTTTTTAATTTCATTTTTTAGTTTTAGGAATTAAGATTAACGAATTAACGACGAGATTTATTATCATTTTTTGCATGTTCCTGTGAATACTCAAATTTTGAGGCTCAAAAAGCCTGTTGGTTGATTTTGCTACAGTAAATTTGACTGTGCTACAATGAATTTGCTACAGCAAATTTAATTGTGCTACAGTGCATTTGCTACAGTAAATTTGACTTTTCTACAGTAACTTTGACTCACAAGGCTCAAAGAGCCAATTTTCCCGGATTGCAAACAGTCCGGCCGGACCGGAGGCCATTTCGGAAGTTCACCGGAAATATGTCAATATGGTACTTGAAACGTCCGGAATTTTACGAGGATCGCGGAACAGGTCCCGGAATATTTTTCGGAAGTCTGAAACTCCCAAAAAGGCTCTCGAAGCGAGGCACGGTGGCCACACCGGCCACGGCGGCGCCAGCCCACGCCAAGCGCGGGCGGGGCCTGGCGCCCAGCGCGGGCGGGGCCTCTCGCCCCGCGCGGGCGAGGCCTCCCGCGCCGCGCGCGGGCGAGGCCCCTCGCGCCCAGCGCGGGCGAGGCCTGTCGCCCCGCGCGGGCGAGGCCTCTCGCCCCGCGCGGGCGAGGCCCCTCGTGCCGCGCGCGGGCGAGGCCTCTCGCCCTGCGCGGGCGAGGCCTGTCGCCCCACGACAGGGCGGTAGGTACCCGCCTGGCCTGGCGGCAGCTACCGCCCAGATTTTTGAGCGGTGGCTACCGCCATGCCAGGCGGCAGCTACCGCCCGGGACCCGAAAATGGCCTATAAATAGGCCATTTTCAGGCTGTTTTTGACACCTCTGTCTGTTTTAACGGACGAAACCCTCTCCCTCTCACGCTCCTTGCGTTTTCTTTACCGCTTTTTGCATTTTAATTTTTATTGCATTTTTATTGTGATATTTGGACATTAAAATTAAACAAATTAAAATTAATTAATATTTCCTAAGCGAGGAGCCTAATCCGGAGTTAAGAAGCGGTCGTCGATTAAATCAGGTATGTAAACAAAACTCTGCCTATTTAATTTTGGCACTTCATGCATATTTTTCTTCTACTCTTAATAATTCTACAATTGCATAAATGCATCCACGTCATTATTTTTGGTAAATAAACTGCCTTAATTAATTTGATTAAGCTTAAATGCCCGGTTAATCAATAATCGTGGTATTAAAGTTTAAATCCGACAACATTGGCTAAAAGAGCCTAGTTAATTAATAACTACGGTTCAATTGCCTTATTTCGAACAAATCCAGCTTAAGTCCAATTAATCAATAAGTGTGACTAAAAGCCTAAATCGACATTTTTTTTGGCAAAATGCCTACAAATCAGCCTTTTTCGGCTAAAAGTCATAAAACCGAACATTTTTTGCCAAAGGCCTAAAATCAACCATTTTAGCGACAAATCGCTTTAAAATCGACATTTTTGGCAAAATGCCTTAAAATCAATCATTTTCGGTTTAAAACCGTAAAATCAACCATTTTAGCGACAAATCGCTTAAATCAATCTTTTTGGCAAAATGCCTTAAAATCAATCAAAATCAACATTTTTGGCATCAAATGCCTAAAATCAAATCAATCAACTCTTTGGCAAAATGCCTAAACAAAAATCATGCACGAAGCATACACACAATCATGCACGAAGCATACACAAAATCATGCATAAAGCATACACACAAAATGCACAAAGCATACACAAAATGCACAAAGCATACACAAAATCATGCACAAAGCATACACACACTCATGCATTAAGCATACACCTTCAAAGCCCTTCAAAGAAGGCCTATCGAACTACGTTGACTTTGATCTTCCATTCAAACGGAAGTACGTAGGCACGTTCGGGATTTCACCCCGGGTGGCAAGTCGAAATCATCGAAATCATCGAAATCATCGAAATCATTGAAATCATCAAAATCATCAAAATCACTCAAACATTTCATTAATCCATCATTCACCTTGCAAAACATTCATTCATCGGTTAGTTTATCAGCATGACATAGTCTCGGGATCCATCTCGGGTTTGCATACCATGCCTTACACATTGGGATAATTAATCTAGTAACTAGGTTAATTAAAATTGAAGTCATTCAGGGTTTTTTCCTAGTTTACCCTAAAATAATTAAACAAGGTGGCGACTCACACACTCACGTGCATTTCTTTCTTTTGTCATATGCATCACATGCCTATGTGCTTTTGGGGAAGGGGTTCACAGTTCCCGGAAATTTAAAGTAGGTGAAAATTCTCCCAATTTA
>NC_143159.1:10104973-10130180 GCF_041381405.1 Jatropha curcas
GGTTAAAAGAATTTGTTTGGGGGGGGGGGGGGGGGGTGGGTTGGGCAGTTGCAATTACATTACTCTTTTGGCACATGGAAATTGGTTACTTCATACAAGAATAATTGCATGATGCTGTTGACTTGTTGAAGAGTGTGAAGAAGAATAGCTAATCGTGTGAGTTCTGGTGGCGCAAAATGGTATGTGATGAGCACCATAACCTATTAGTCTTGTCTTTTGTTGTCTTTTTGAATGCTGAAGCTTGGCCTTCTATGTCATGTAAAGGGTGTCGTTTTAATTGACTTGCAACTTCTGAAATGGTAATATTTGTTAGTAGATTTTATCTTTTATAGTTTATATACTGTCTGTTGCATTTTATCTTTTTTTTTTTTTTCCTTTATAGAATATGTTTTTTTATTTTTCCATTGTTACAGTTACAGTTTCTAACTAATTTGAGTGAGAAGTTGAGACCTATTTCCTTCCCTTTGTAACCATCTTTATTAATTCACTACAAAGCATATATACATCTGCTGAGATAAAATTTCAAATATATTCATTATTTTATTGGCATTTATTAATTGGTGCTACATGAATATAATTCATCACTTGATATAGATTGAAATAGGCATGAGCACTTTAAGAAGGTTGATGTTTGATTTTCGGTTGGAGGGAGGTAAATGTGAATGCGTCTTGGGTTTTTTGGCTTTTGCAAAAAATTAAAAAAAAAAAAGAAAAGTGGTTCAGGATTGTGTTTAGAATATCAGTCGGAATCCTTATGTTTTTGGTTTGTACCGAAAAAAAAGAAAAAAAAAAGAACAATAGTTTTATTTGGTTGGTTGGTTTTATAAAATAAATAAATAAATTTTATTTTAGAGATGCGTTTGATAAAATAATAGGATAATTAGAAAGTTGAGTGAAAGTTGGGTTTTTTTTTTTTTTTTTTGAAGTTAAAATTAATTAGGCTTCAAATCAAGTGATTGGCTGTAAAAAGTATTTATAGAGCGAAACAATTATGAATCTCGAAATAAAATTAAATAAAATTAATTTAATATACCAAAAGGGTTTTTGGTTATAAGGAAATTCATTGGAAAATTAGAAGAAAAAAAAAGAATGGAGCGTAATTAGGCTTAAAAATGGGATTGTAATGGCTAATCTCATTTATGGAAAACAATTGTTTAACCATTTTGGATTTAATTTCACCTGTCCCCTTTCAATTATACCCTCTGTTTAATTTATTACGTAAAAATATTAAAATACACAAAAATATTAAAAATTTAATTTATATTACAAAAGGCATCCGGCAAAATAAACATTTGACATTAGACGAAAAGCTGACATAGAGCTCCCTTCTCTCCCATTTATTATAATAAAAAAATATATATTATTTAATTTATATTGCTTCGCCAATTTAAGGTCGCTCGGATTCAAGAAAGCTTGATGAAACCATTGTGCCTGGTGCTAGTGGACCAACGCGTGAGAAGTGTAGCCCATGTATTCAAGTCCTTCTCCACCACCATCACTACTACCACCACCATGTCCTCTTTCGCCAACCTTGCTACCATCGACTTATAAGAAACCGCCATCAAGTAACTACTGCTCTTTGCTTCCATCTTTTATGTACATAATTAGTCTATCATCAATCTCCTTCAAAGAAACTGGTTCACCGTTAATCTCCTTTACCATCACACGATACATCTAGCCCTAACATTGCTATCTCTAGTCCTTTCATCACGCTTAATCCCATGGTGGTCTTCTTTCACAAATTCACTATCATAATTCTGTTTTTAAAATGTGACTTGAGTATGGATCCACCTCATCCTCAATTACCTCGTTCTTCACTCGAGTCGCAATCTTCAGACTCGTTGTCTTCTTTTTAGCATGAGTGAAACTTGCTAAACTCGTCAATCCCAACTCAGTCTGTTGCCCTTACCGACTGTATTCTCTACCACAGACACCCTGTGTCGATATGTTAAAAAAGAGTTAGTATTCCTCACCTCCACTTTTTTCGTCGCCGCCGCATTAAGATAGTTTTTGCCATAAGAAAACTCCACCGATGATTCATCTTCAGTGGCTGATAATGGAGACATTGTACCATCGTCTTCCTTACGTGGAAAGCCCTCGCCTTTCGATCTGAATTTTTCACCGTTGGATCAAGTTGACTTTTTCTATTACTTTATGGGTCACTGATATTAAAGACCTTAGGAGTACAGAGGATGATCTTCATATGGGAGAGAGAGCATTTAGTGGAGGTCTGACTTGACAAGGGTGACATGATTGTTTTTTATATTTGTAATGCTCCATGTTAGCTTTGTGTTTAATGTCAAATGATTATTCTGAGGGATGCTTTTTTCTATAACATAAATTAAAGTTTTGTATTTTCTGTAATAAATTGAAAATTTGGCACACCAATGTAATAGGAGTGTAGGTGAGGTGAGGTATGACGAGTGAAATTAAATCACCGTTTTGAACCAAATACATAATATAAGTAACAATAATATCTAGCATTTTTTCTTTTTATATGTAAGGTATTAATGTTATATATAAGTATACTTTTTGGAATAATAATTTCATATTTTTAACTATTTAATAAAGATTAGTTGATTTAATTATACAAGATGTTTAATAAAATAATTTTCAAATATTTGAAGTGTTTAATAGGTCTAATCGTATAACTTGAAAAACATAACACTATGTTTACTTTACAATATATTTCATTCAAAGTTTAATCGGTATCATTTTTTATGTATTTAGAGGGCATTTTGCTGAGTTAATTTATGTAGTTGATAACTAGTTCGTATCGAATTCAATAGTTAGGTTGTAGATGTTTGATAAGCTTTTTCATACTCAATCATTAACTACGTTTCAAAGCTTTTTGTATCAACTAGTAGCTAATTTTTATATTATAGTTGGACTTCATTAATCCCATAAAAATAATTATACCAAAATTATTTTTTAATATATTTTTATAAACAATTAGATTGTAGATGTTTGATAAGTTTTTTAATACTCAATCATTAATTACGTTTCAAAGCTTTTCGTATCAACTAGTAGCTGATTTTTTATATTATAGTTCGACTTCATTAACCTCATTAAAATAATTATACCAAAATTATTTTTTAATATATTTTTTATAATCATTTAATTTATAGCTATTTACAAATCATAAGTTTCTATTAGGTATTATTTTCTGAAAATACATTTTAGAGAGAGTATTTTTTAGAAAATACACCATTTTATTTTAATGTATTGATTCCATTCAACTATTTTGGTATGTTTATTTTATTGCATCTAGCCGTAAAATGACATGAAAGTACACTTATCTATAGCTGCAGCCCAATGATATTTTCTCTCTATTTTTATTGAAATTACCCATTTGCTTATTTTCTCTCTCTGTCTCTCCCTCTTTATGTGCGAGTTCTCTCCATTTTCTCTACCATATCTCTCCTTTTGCTTTTTCTCTTTTCAAACATCTCATTGCTTTGATCATCTCTCTCGAGTTCTCTCCATCTCTCTCGAGTTATCCAAGCCTACCAGCAAGCCAAGGTCTAGGTTTTTTTTTTTTTCCTATTGTCAACTGAGGGTTTTGATTTCTTTCTTTACTCAATTTATATTCAAGATTTGAGAGAGATTGAAGATGCATTATTGGGACATATGAACGGGGTTAGATTTATTTAATTATAAAAGCAGTTTTCTTTTTATTAAACCTATTTTGTTGAAATTTTGGAACGAAGAATGAAAATGCATAAGATGATTAACAATGTTTTGCACTTAATTGAATTAATAAAAGGATATGCTTATTTGTAGGCTTACAAGTGAATCAAATAAGACCTAAAAATACTTTTAAAAATTATTAATCTTAATAATAAAAATATCAAATTCTATGCAGAAAATCTGCACTAAATAAAATTAAAATCTCAAAATATTTTTAATAATATTATTTTGAATTAATCCTAACATATTTCACCTTTAGAGAGGTGACTTTATTTTGAAAAAGAAATTTTTGATAAAACACTCTTACATTGGTAAGAGAAAATTTTGGAGTCGCCGCCCTCATTTTGGGAATAATCTTGAATCCATCATTTCCAAATTTCTTTGGAAATGATTGACTCAGTTTTAACTACAGTCTAGGTATGGAAGTTGGTATGATCTCAAGAAAGTGTTAGGCACTCAGATCATCCGATCATAACTGACCTCCATTGTTTATTTAATTATTCACAACTAAGTATTGAGATTAACTTTAATTGAGATGCTAAAAAAATAGTTTTAATGCATTTTGTAAAACATGCTATTCATAAGTATTATATACTATTAATCATAATAATAAAACATAAAACTAAAATCATACAAAGAAAGAGAGAGGAGAAAAGAATTATAAATCATCCCCTGGATTACATTCTACCCTTAATCCCATTAAAATTTTTCATCCCCTATCCATTATAAACAAGCAATTAATTAGAGCTCATTATGAACCTTTTACATAATGCCCAATATATATAAAATAAAAGCATTAAAGAAACATACCATACATGAACAATATAATTACAATCCAATATAGTATAAGAATAAGAAAAATCATAGCAACAATGAATAAAGAATCAAGAGCATAATGAAATAAATGATTAAACAACAAGAGCATGCAAGAATTTAAAGTGCAATAATATTAAAGATAGTAAAGTAAAAGAGTTACATTTAAGTAAAACAAGATTTGGATTCAAGAATTTGATGTTCATCATGCATGATGAACAAATATGACCATCACAATCCATTTCTTGGTTATTATTGTTTTCAAGAGCAAATATGAGTCAAAAACGCAATAAGCAGTATTTATGCTTAGTGTTAAGACTTAAAAAGACCAAAGGAGATCAATTAAAATGCATAAAAATTAAAATCTGGGCTTCTAGATTGAAGCCACATGCCCACATGTAATGGCATGCACCATAACTCTTGTAGCGTGTGGGCTTTCCCAGACTAAAACCCAGAAAGCAGCTAAAAAGTTATTTGGCCATCAAGGTAGTGGCGTGCGCCACTACACACTCAGTTAGGGGCTGTTTGGTTGATTACAAATTCCCCTCGAAATCAAAGAAGAATAAGTGATTTTACTCACAAAAAAAAAAACAAAAAAAAAAAGACGAGGAAAATAACTTAGAACTCTCAGATGTTACCTTGTTTTGAAGAAATCACAATGATCGAAGGAAAATGTTAAAGAACACCCAAGAAGTTTTGATCCCCTATTAATAATCCGAGATTCAGAGATTAAGTGATTGTTTATTGGAGATTGACCAAGAAAACTAAGGGAAATTTTGTAAAAAGATTGATTAATCCCTTTGATTCAAGCTGTAAAACTTATTATAGATCAAATCTAGAAATTTAGTATTAAATTTTCAAGAGTGTTCCCTTGTAATAAAAAACCGACCCCTAATCCTTTAAACCCTTGGCCTATTTATAGGCAAAAGGTGATTAGGGTACCCTAACTTTGGGTCCTAGGTTGCATGGCCACTGATGGGTCCGAAACGGGTTGGATTTAGTTTTCATAAAATCAGTCCGGGTGGCACGCAAAATGAGACAGTGTGCCAAGACATGTCATGGGAGCACTCGAGGCACTTCCTAGGCCCTGCTTCGATGCAATACCCTTAAAAATATGAAATTGCCCGATGAGTCGCCTTTCTTAAACTCGGATCGTTAATCCGAGAATAAGTTGATCAGATGTCTCGAACTCGCTTTATGATAAAAAGAAGTTATCATCACTGAGTCATATTGCTGGGGCAAAATTTAAGCATCTATAAAGATTTAGATATTGCTTTATTTTCTAAACACTAATACGAAGAGAAGCCAATAAATCCTAAGAGAATTGCCTGTTTTGACTGTTCGACCATTCATAGAAACCTGTAAATCTCTACTGTTATCAATCTCGATATCAATATGATGATTTGAATATGATGATAAGGAGATATCCATTGCACAACTCCATATTAAACTCAGGCCCCCCTCCTACTTGCACCAAACTCACAAGAAACATCAATCCCATTTTGAAAATCACATTTATTATGTACCTTGCACATTTCGGTAGCCATAAGTTTTGTTTCCATAAAGAATACAAAACTAGGAACTTCAAGCTTTAACAACTACTTGAGATGACGAATTGTATTCTAAATTATTGAGACTCATTAGTCCCGGTGGGAGTTGCTTTATAATTCAGAAGAAATAGTGGAACCCTCCTCAATCGAACCTTTCCATGATAAATCTGATTTTCCTTGGTTGGTTAGAGGTGATTCAATGAAACTCTTCTCCATTTGGAAAAGTTGGGAGGCCGAACTAAAGAAGATAGCAGAGAGGTAGCTTTCTGAAATACTCTTGATCTCTATAATCTATATGATTTAGGTTTTGAAGGACTTCATTTTACCTGGAATAATGGTTAGGGGGTAATGCTAATATTTGGGAAAGACTTGATGAGGGAGTTGGCACTTTAGAATGGTTCTGACTTTTCTCCCAATATGAAATTAGACATCTTATTAGGCAAGGATCAAATCATTCGCCTATTAAGATTGCTTGGAGGGCATCGGCTAGTAGAAACAAACATAAAAAGCTTGTTCAAGTTTGAATAAATGTGGATGTAGGATTTTTCCTGTAAGAAAGTGGTGGAAG
Source organism: Jatropha curcas (assembly GCF_041381405.1). NCBI lineage: Eukaryota > Viridiplantae > Streptophyta > Magnoliopsida > Malpighiales > Euphorbiaceae > Jatropha > Jatropha curcas. The sequence goes on from NC_143159.1 coordinate 10,111,595, forward strand.
ATTCATAGCTTAAATCTGGAGAGCGGGTTCCATTTGTTCCATTAGAAGAAAAATTCGAAACTGTGGTTTTGATCTTCGGATTTGGGAATCAAGACAGTTTAGTAATGTTAATTGGCAACTTGGGGATTTAAGAAATACATTACTGAAACTGCACAGAGGGGTGCAATCCACTGATTATGTGAGCAAACAAAGAGAAATTGAGCTACAGCTAAAGGACTTTTAGCTAAAGAAGAATCCTGTGGGTCTAATGTTCCTGAATATTATGGCTCAAAGAGAGTGATAAAAATACTTCATTTTTTCATTCCATAGCTAGTTTTAGGTATAGAAGAAATTCTATCCTGAAAATTATAGATGATAACGTAGTATAGACTGGAAAACATTTGACGAAATGAACGAACAACTTTTTTAACCATTCACTAGGGAAGAAGACCGCATTGCTCTTACAAAAATGCATCCCTCAAAGGCTTCAGATTCAGATAGTATGTCTCCTTCATTTCTTTCGATCTTTCTTGCATATTATTAGATCTGATGTGGAAAACAAAGTGTTATCTTTTTTAAACAATTGCAAATCCCTAGATTCTTTAAATCATACTTGCATTATCTTCATCCCAAAATTAAGAATCCGTAACATACTAAAAACTTTTGACCTATTAGTCTCTGTCATGTAATTTTTAAACTCGTCACTAAGATTTTGGCTAATAGGTTTAAGCTGATCCTTCCAAGCATCATTAGCAAATCCTAATCGGCCTTCATTCTTAGCCGCCTAATTATGGCTAATTGTCACAGGCCTGGAGTCTCGCGCAGCACTGTAACTTTTAGGCCAACATAAAAGAGCGTACCAGGCTGCGTTTCAACCTGCAAGGGTTGGGGCGGCTTAGCGATTAAGGAGAGTTCTATCCTAGTGGTCCTTTACCCATGCAAAGTCTGCATGCAGGCGGGGTATTGTGCCGCGGGGCACAACTGGTCCGGAGCTGGGCCGCTCCCCCGATGAGCCCATGGCAAGGCGAAACCAGTATGGTACGGTATGGCAAGGTTTGCCTCGGAGCCAAAGGACTGGCAAGTGAGCAGGCTCCCGGTGCGCCGCACGGGCGCAGTGCTGCGCAAGACTCCAGGCCCGTGACATAATGCTCTTATAGCTTTTGAAATCTTCCATCATATGGAAAATAAAACAATAGGTAGGAGAGTGTTTGTTTTGAAGTTGGATGTAAATAAAGCCTATGATAAGGTAGAATGACACTCTTTAAAAAATGAGATTAATGGTAAATGACACTCTTTACCATTAATTTTTGATTAAAACATCAAAAGACCTTCATCCTATTTGCATTGCACTTCTTTATGTTAAAAAATTTTAATATTTTAATAATATAAATAATTATTTAATTCATTAATAACTCGTACATAATTTATTGAAAGATGAAATTATTCTTATCAATATACAAACACAGCATTTTCATCTTTTCATTGAAAATTAAAAGCATAAAGCTTAAAAATTAGACATTCATATATTATTCAAAAAGCCGAGGGTCTATTTCACTAAACAACAGGGACTAAATAGTAACTCCCACTTAAATATTTTTAAGTAAGATGCAGTGAGGTACCATTTTGTAAGGTTAAACCAAAAAGAGAAACTATAAAAGAATAATCATCAAAGAGAACAGCCAGAGTGCATGGAAGATAGAGAAACTATTATAAGTTACTATTTTATTTTTATTTTTATTTTTTCCTGCTAATATAGTATATATATACACATAATATCAGATTATTTAATTTCCTGACACCGTAAAATTCCTGCTGCTCCTCCAGAACACAACCATCTCTCACTACCTTTGTTCATATTCCATCTAACTCTATGCATTGCAACAATATCAGGAGGGAGAACTTCAAATTTGTTCGCAGCTTTTCCCTTTTCACTTTCTCTCTCCTGTACCCCATCTTGTCTTTCATCTATGCATATCGATGCTTTATCCTCTCCGTCAATTTTATTACCAGTTTTTTTGGATTTTGGTTTAATTCTACTTTTCAGAGCTGCTAATGTTTCATTGAATCCAGATTGCCTGCCCGGATCCTCGCCATCGCACAAACATGCTAAAAATTTGACAAAAGTTTCCAATTCTCAAAGAAAGAAATATAGTGACAAAGCGGGATCATAGATGCAAACCTAAATCTTTGTTTAGACTAAAATAAAAATAAATAGAAACGCATAGTAAAGCAAGTTGTAATGAAATTCCAAAAATTACCTGATACTTGATTATCAGCAACTGGTGCTTTTTCTGCCTTATTGCTATTTGCTGTCTTTGTCTGGTCTGAGTCAAATAAGCTTTGCATGCATTGTTGATTGTCCTTGGCATTCTTAACTGGCTTCTTCAGAGTTAAAGAAGCATCCTGTAATGGAGTGTTAACTGTAATGGCCGATTCATCATCTTTACTTAGGGACCCAGCCATAAAATGAGGAGCACGATGTCTCGATGCATCTTTCTCTACTGCCTTTTTGGTGAGCTGATCATAGATACAACATATTAAGCTTTCGCAATGATCTAAAGCAACTTGGAAATGCAAATATGAAATGTATATGTGCAATTCAGTCGAACAGTCAATTGTGAATGATTTATGAATAAAGCATGACGAAGCATCTGACAAATAATTCTAGACAAATCTTCTAAACTACTTTGACACGTGTAAAGATTGACGAAAGGCAGAAAGTTTAGTACATGGGTTCAGAACAGTGATTTTGCTGTTATTTCAATCGGGTTAACATGTGCAAGTTGGATTTATTTAGAAAAGACAATAAAGAACAGAAAAGTTATTTTTCCTTCTCGAAATAGCATCAAATTAAGCACAAGATTTTCAGTCAAGGTAAGTGTACATGGCATTATTCCTACACCCAACCCACCCCAAACCCCACCCCCCCCCCCCCACCCCCCCAACCCCAAAAAAAACATTGACATTTTAGGTCCATTTGGTCCTGCATATTTGCATATTAATTAATAAATTCACAGGAATACATTCCCGTGGCATAAAACCCATTGAACATCATGCTACATGGACAACTTCTAGGAGCATAGCAAGTTATACTTGAAAATGAGGAGTCAATTTACCTGGAAGTGGCAAACGCTACCGTCTGCACCACAATATGCAACCATGCCTATTGAAATTCATGAATAAGTTAATTGGAATTGGAATTGGAAAGTAAAAGAAAAGGAACAATGTCACATTTTTAATTGACTAGGTGCAGGTTTATTGGAAAGCATGGGTTATGATGCCACCATAATTTTCAATCGAAAGATTTACATTTTAGTTTTACAACTATTTGCCTAAAAGACTTCCATGGGTGATAGCATGATAATATACCAAAGAGTAAAAGGGTAGCATATAAATTATAAGTAATACTGTATTGACATTTTCCGATCAAGGAGATCAAAAGCCACAACCCAACCTGCTTCACCCTACCTCCCCACTCCCCAACCTTCTTTTGTGAAAATATTTATGTTATGGACCATGCATGGGCTACCTTCAGACATACTTACAGTGACAGATTATTAAACCTATACAAAGGAAAACCATTGCTACTCTCACACCAGCTTCCTCCTAACAAGAAAATACAAATTACATCCTCTAAAAATATAATCAAATGGAATTGGGAGGGACATCAATGATACCTGTTTTTCTTGACACTTGAACATTCCAGATAGCAAAGGAGGTTGAACAATAAATATTATGCAATCCTGGTTGTTTAGACTCCTGAGGAGGTTTTCCATTAACATGGCCATCAGATGCAAACTTCACCAAGCTGAGGAGTGTCATTGTTCCATCATCCGAGGATAGGATAATAGATCTGAAAAAGTGATCAATAAATGGCTGTAGGATAATTTATTATTACCAAAAGGTCCAATCTATGTGTAATCCACCAAGAAAGACCGATACGACACCTTGGATCTGGCAGCCAATCCAAACTGTAAATGGATTTTAGTGGATGGTGTTCCCACAAAGGTCGAAATGGATCACTGCAAAAACCAAAGTTTATATATATATATATATATATATATATTAATGATCCCAACTTTCTATGCTTGTAGCTAATTTAGAAATTGTGCTTAAAGAATAGTCCGACTAGATATTATAAACAAATTCCACATGAAAAAATTATCAACCAAATCTAACTCTGGTTGGCTTTTCATGCCTACTCCAGGAAAAAAGAAAAAGACTCCACACTTAATATTGAGAATCCATTCAAAAAGACATTACATAATTCATAAAACTGTGGGGACACAAATACATGTTAAAATCACAGCAACGTGACCAAAGAAACCTGATACCGAATGACAGTTAATGAAGGCACATCAAGAAACCATCATTTTTGTTCAGAAATCAAGATCTATTTCGAATCATGAGATGGAATGATGTATCAGTTTTACTTTAGAGTTTAGGCTTTTATTTTCGAAAAATAACTTACCTATAAAAAGATTTCCTAAAGAAAAATAAAGAAAACATTTTTCTTTAGAAAATACTTTTAAAGGTGAACTTTTTGTTGTTTGGTTGCAATATTGAAGATTAATTTTAAAATGTTAAAATTTTAATTTATAAGACTATAAAAATATTTTGAATTATAAAAATTTAATATTTTAAAATTTGCTATTAAATATAAGAAAAAAATACATAATATGGTCATCTGACTGGTGCTAAAAGCCGGCAGTGACCACTGTTCAATTTGGGTAATCAATAAATTAATAAATATGTATTTATAAGCTTTTTCTCTTGTTATAACAATTTTATCAACGTTTGGAAAATGTTTTCCTCTTTTAAAAAGAGGAATTTATTTTCCATTAAAATGACTCGATTTTCCATTTGAATAAGAAAATATTTCCAGAAATAAACAGAGCCTTAGTCTATGCTAATGCAAGTATGTATAATTTCGTTAAAATTTTTTGGAGGCTTCATCACTCCAAGCATATGATTTCATGAAAAATCAGTTGAAATTTTGGAATTCAGTACATGGTTACATCTTGATCAGTGGGCACAAAAGAAAACTAATTGGAGTAAATTTGTTGCTCAAAGTGATATGTGCATGCATTACAATATGTTCTCAGCAGCCACTCATCTTACATCAAACTGCAATAAAAAGTTCATGTTCTAACTATAAAACATATTCAAAAATCTATCCTTATTGAATATATGAACAAAAGAATTATCCATTATTTATACGTTTATAAAAAAAAATACATAGTGGCAATCAACACCATCAAACAAAATAGCACGTCATTAAGAATATGAAACAAAACAAGCTATGATATTTACCGTATGTCCCAAAACTTCAGGCCTCCGTGTCCAGCAGTAAGTATAACATTTGAACTCTCATGATCACTGAAAATAGTTTAAAGTGCATATTATAAATCTAAAACAACACAGTAAAGAGATGCATTTCATAAAAATTACTAGCTAAAAAAGCCCACAATATTTTCTATGGCCATTTTAAACCAAATGGCAGTTCACTGCAAGAAGCAGCTTACATTGATTGACACAATAATGGAATAATTGCTCAAGCCAAGATGAGAATGCAAGCTCTCATGCATTTTTTGGCAAAATTATAACTCAATTAAGAATTCAGCTATTTATTGTTTTCTGGGATATGATTTATCATTCTTTTGCAATGGCATCATTTCACAATTCGAACATCGCACGCGCAATTGGTTTTGTGAATGACCATCAATATAACAAGCAAACTCCTCTTGGATGAGAGGTTCCTTGACTAAAAGGCAATTTTTGCAGTAAAAGCATTGACTCAGAAAAAATTGCAAGAAAAATCTATCATCTGAAATAATATACCTTTCAAATGGAGCCCATGCAACTGCTCTAATAGCATATGTATCTGCACTGAAACATAGCAAAGGCCTCGTATCTATAAAGTAAAAAGTAGTAAAACAATTTGCATCAAAACCTTGTGCCTGAAAAAATCATAGAGAGTAAGCACAGAGGGTATTTGAAAGACAAAATAAACTTCATCACCTTCAGACGTGCCACTCGCAGAGAACTTCCATAAAGCAACCTAAAAGTTTGTTAATGAAATGGTAATATCATGGTTAGATAAGAAATAAATCCTTTGGAATTGGAAGCCTATAGTAAAGAGTTAGGGATATATTACATATAATGAAAATTACAGATGAGATGGTAGGATTGTTCAAAATGCATGGCAAATGGAACTCAGTCAACCAGCATTATAACCATACTCAAATTGGATACTGAACAATGAGCTAAGGTTAAAATTAGCCATAATCAAATTAGGTCAATCTATTCAAACTCATTTCACTCGATCTAAATTCCTAAAAATCTATCTTCAGTCTAAAATTCATCTATCTAACTAAAATCAAATCTTTAAGATCTTGCAGTAAGTTTTCACCCTTAAAAAAAAAAAAGCCACAAAAATTGAACAACAAAATAAATAAACAAATAAAGTTCAATTTTTTTTCCCTCATTCGACTTGACTAAAGCCAAAAGAGTTTTGGGAGCATGACCAATGATAATGAAACTATTGGAGTTAGGAGAGTCTGATGGTATAATTGGTAGAACAAACCCACATCAAGGGAGGTATATTGAAGAGATGTAATCTTTTCTGGTTCTTTTTTTTCTTTTTTTGTTTTCTCAGTGTTAAGGATAGTCAATACAAGTTATATTAGTTACATAAATACCATGAAATACATACAAATAGTATAGGAATTACTAACTTGTATCATTGATTGATGAGATACATACAAATAAAATTTTTCTCATAAAACATGGTACTAGAGGCTAGAGCATTAGAAAATAAAATTTTAGGGTTCCAAAAATATTTAGAGTTTTCTGCCATTGTTAGCAAGCTACTGAAAGTTTCGTTTTTAGTGTTTATGCTGCTATATTATTCTGTGGTTTCGTTTTTTAGTGAGCATAAAGTTTCGTTTTTAGTGCCATTGTTAGACAGTGAATTCTTTGAAGATCTTGAGAAGTATAGAAAAATGGTTGGCAAGTTGAATTATCTTATAGTGACTCGTCTCGACACTGCTTATTTAGTGAGCGTAGTAAGTTAATTCATGTCTACTCCAACAGTAAATTATTAGGTAGCCTTAGACCAAATCTTGTGTTGCTTGAAAGGAGCTCTTGGACCAGGTTTGTTATATTCAAATCATGGATATTCTAATATCAAGTGTTATTCTGATGTAGATTAGCAGGATCTACACCACATGTTGTGTCTTTGTTAGAGGGACTTTGGTTTCATGGAGAAGCAAGAAACAAAATGAGGTTTCTCAGTCCAATGCATAATCAACATACAAAGCCATGGCACAATCTGTGTGTGAGATAGTATGGATGTATCAGTTGTTGAATGAAGGTCGTCTTAAGTCTTCAACCTACTAAATTGTGGTGTGACAATTAGGCTGCTCTCCATATTGCTCCTAACCCTGTATTTCATGAATGCATCAAGCATATTGAGATTGATTGCCTTTTTGTTCGCGACAAGATTCAGGAGAAGCTTATCTCCACAGCTCATGTTAAAACTGTTGACCAGTTAGGGGATATTTTCATAAAACCTTTGAATGATAACTCATGTTGACTATATATATAACAAGTTGGGCACGATTAACATCTACGTTACAACTTGAGGGGAGTATCAAGGAAAGTCAATACAAGTTATATAAATTATGTAAATGGCATCATCTTTTTAGGCATTTATATTCCTAAATATTCTAGGTTCTAAATACTCTAGGAATTACTTCTATATAACCTTGTAGCATCTATTGATAAAATACATAGAAATACAATGTCTCTCACAGCACTCAATTTCATGAATTTTCCTTTTTTGATTTTGCATTTTGGATGTTATTTTTCCATTTTCTGAATATTTTTTTTTTTTTAATTTTATGATGATATTATATTAAAAAAATATGTTAAGGAAATATTAAAGAAACTAATATTTATTTTTAGAGATTGTCAAAGTGCAAGATTATTTTGGTTAAACTCACCAAAGTTCTATGTTAACTTGATCCAATTTAAAAATATGATGGCTAATTTGAACACTGACTTAGTTGCCTATATAATTTAAAACTTGTTCCAACTTTTGTTCATAATATATCTTCTTTTGGGGGCATAAACCATCTATTTATTTACAAAGAGCACAAGTATACTATGCTCATGCAGAAAAACCTATACATGCATTCTCATATTGACAAAATTATGATAGGAATGTTCTTCTAATCACTGGGATGCAGATGAAGCATAATATTGCTAATATTTTAACAATAAAAAAAAAAAAGATAAACATATTACAGTTCCATCATGGCATCCAACAAGTAAGTAGTCATGTGGATATGAAGTTGACCACTCCACCGTCAAAGGGATGCTGCATAGGAAATTAGCAATGAATGAAATATCATGGGAAATGGTAACAAAGGATTCACTTAGTCAACCCTAACTAGTTTGGGACTAAAGCTTAGTTGTTGTTGTTGTTGTTGATCAAATAACATGGGAAATAAAGGTCAACGAAGACCTGTTTCTGTAACCCATTGAAATTGTACAATATTCTACAACTAGATGAATTTGATGTTTTAATATAATATGCAATTCTGCACATCCCTTCAAATTAAAATCCCCGATCCTTTATCTAACAGATTGGGAGAAGGATGAAATGTTGCATTGAAGTCTTTCCATTTCTTCCTTTTATCCTTTTCTTGTTCTTATGCAAATGAATTTTTTAATCCGCATTGCTAGACAAGCAATATGTCAGACCCAACTGAATGAAAAAGCTTGAACTGTATTCTTAAATTACTACAATCTTCATCAAAGATTCTAGCTTGAAATGGAGACTGTGACAGAAACTAAATGGGTGGGTTTGGGGATGAGAAATTTTCTGCATAAACTCTTTATTTCTATTATAACGAGAAGACATAAAAAAAATGAAAATTTTTGTCTACATTACTGGATATAGGAAACTGTTTCCTCAATCTCAGTTGAATCTCATGTAAGTATTAAGAAGATAGGACATAGGCAAGTAAATTACCTCTGCATTTCTCCACATTTAGCAAATGAACATCTGAATACTGGCTTCAATTTTACAAAGCGAGGATCAGTATCTTCATTATGAGAAGAAGAATAAATAATTTTCACCGCATGAGGAAGAGGAACATCCCATCTGCATTTTATAGTGGAATCGTAAGTCGAAATCACTGTTTTTGGAAACAAAATGGAACAGCAGGCACATCTACAAACCAAGCTCATATTTATGGTAAAAGAAGGGAACAATTGTGAAATGCAATTGTTTGATAAACAGTCCATAATTTGAATTTCCTGTTACCACACTTGCCAAACCTACAATTTTTCAACCCCCTCAGGATCACATAATCATTTTTCATTTATTTCATATCCAACGTTGCAACATTGAACTGTATTATCAATCTCTATTACATTTCCCTAGAATTTTATTTGAACTCCATACTCTTCAAAAAAATTTCAAGCAAATTTCCTCCATAGAATTCGTTTTAGGAAATAAGTGATTTTCTCCTAATCAACCAAGTTAAGAAATGTAGGCAAAACAGACAAAGAAGAATCAAAAAGAAAATGTGAACAGTTTAATCATAGCCAAAACATACGACTTACACTTCTAGAGATCCATTTCCTAGCAAAACAGCAAGATAACCCATCCGATGATGGCATTTGGAATCAGATGCATGACAAGGCCGCCATTTCACATCCCAAACAACTTTTCCATTATGAGCTAGGCACAAAACAACTCTTGGCAAAGCAACATCCTTTGGAATAGAAAAAGAATTTGAGTTGATATTTGAAGAAGCAATATCTAGACCACAATTAAGCACAGGGTCCTGTATACAGTATTTATGTATTTGATGGTTCATATTGAAAGATTCATCATCTTTATTTTGAGTCACTAATGGTGGGAAAAGAACACCAGCACATTTATCGTTTGCCCTTGCCTCAGTTTCAAGTTGTCTACTCTGCACAGTATTTTCAAGAGGTAAATTACATGAAGAAAGTGCTTTGGCATAACTTTCTCGTCGTTTGCCTTTGTTTACCTCTGAAGTTATTTCTTGGGTATTCTTAAAAACTACTTCTATAGCAGGCGATTGAGATGAATCTTCTGGACATTGGACAGCAAGGGCTTCAACATATTGATTATTGCACTCTAAACTGTCAAGAGATTTATTGATTGCCTTCTTTCTAGGTTGTCGTTTTGATCTCTTGAGTTGAGTTAATTTATCCTCTGTGGCTTCATCATTGCAAGATGTTTCTGTTTCCTGCCGTCTTGGTCTCTTGAATTGAATAGACTTTTCCTTTGTGGCTTCATCGTTGGGAGATTCTTCTATTTGCTGCTCTCGGTTCTCCCTTGTGGTTTCACCATTGGGGGATTCTTCTAGTTGCAGCTTTCTAGATCTACCTCTTAACCTCTTTAATTCAGTAACTTTCTCCTTTGTGGCTTCGCCATTGAGAGATTCTTCTATTTGCTGCTTTCTAGGTCTACCTCTTGGTCTCTTGAATTCAGTAGATTTCTCCTTTGTGGCTTCGCCATTTGGAGATTCTTGTATTAGCTGCTTTCTAGGTCTACCTCTTGGCTTCTTTATTAGAGTTGATTTATCACCAGAAAAATTATTATATTGCATTCCCCGTTTTGGCTTTTTTACTGGAGGTGCTACCTCCTCATTCTCATCACTGACATTTAGAATACACCATATCTGAACGACACCTCTACCAGTAAGCAATGTGCCTAGCTTGTGATAATAAGAGTCAGGAGGATGGGCAGCAACAGCAACATACTAGGGAAGAAAAAAATACATGAAGTTAAGCCGAAAACTGAATAACATTAGTGTACAATTGTTTCATAAATTGAATTACTTTCAGTTATGCATGCAATACAGCATATGGCATTTATGGCCATTACGAAAGAGAAAAGAAAGAAACTTTCAATCTTATTGTCAAAGCACAACTCCCTTAACATCCTCACTACCTAATACTATAAACAATTAGAAGAGCTAAAATACAATGTGGAAAAGTACAGTGAATTTTTTTTTGTTTTGTCACCCATCCTATTAAGAAAGTATTAACATGACCATGGCAAGATGTGTAAATGACGAAAATTTTGAAAAGCCTTGAATTTATATGTTTGTTAAAATTACATATTTGCATTTACAAGACGTAACCATATTGGCAGAGATTAATAAAATTAAACATATTGAACGAAAGGTCTTGTTGCCAACATTACTGAACTATCTTGACTGTTTAAATGATGAATTAACAAAATGAAACATCGGATTGTATTCTCTTAATCACTTCCAACAAATAATATTGCTTCCCTGAAATTTACCTAAATGTGAAGATAACAAGATAAAACTTTCACAATTGTTTTGCATGATATATGAACTCTGCTTTCCAGTTCAATAGAAAAGATAGTTCAATGATGTTATCTGTTGTGGAATTTAACTGTTCTAAGTTCTTATTCATTTGAAAATCCATAACAATGAGAGAAACAGAAGGTAACAGCTTCATCGATGACTTGAGACCATAATGCTCGTTGTGATTTTATGAATCTCAATTCAATAATTATTAATTATGCTTGTTAGTCTGAATTTGTAGAAGTTTCTATAAGCAGTCCAGTATTTACAGCTCAAGTAATAAGGATCAACCTCCACAAAATAGAAATTGAAGGGAAAAGAAAGGAGGTGGAAGGGAAGGAGAAAAGAAAGGAAACGAATACCTCACATTTGATATGAAAATTAGGTTTTTCATGAGCCCTAGGACACCAATCCAATGCCCAGACAGACCCTCCAACATACATCACAAAGTCTTTGCTGCAATAAAATACAGAGGAGAACATTTATGAACAACTACATAAGATAACTTGATAATTTAGTATTTAAGGACAAATTACAAGAAAGAGCAGCAAGTTTGAAGTTGGATACATAATACATTTACTTTATGAATAAACCTAGAATGTCCTAAAATCAGGAAGCTCCATCAATCAATAGGAAACAAATGCAGGAAAAACCAGCTTGTATGCCAATAACATGCCATATAATAAAATTTACTGCTCTTACTAACAACAACTGAAAGGGCGTTTGGTTCAGCTAATTCGTACTCAACAGCTAGGTTATAGGTGTTTGGTAAACTTTTTGATCAGCAGTTAGCTCATAGAAGTCTTAATCAGCTACTGATTCCATCAACTATGTTTGCAGCTTTTTCATATCAGCTGATAATTGATTCGTATGTATATTATATATGGACTTCATTAACCTCAAAGAAACTAATTACTAGTATTTTTTTTTTTTTCAAATTAATATGTTTTTATGATCATTTTGTTTATAAGTATTTAAACAAAATAATTTTTTATTAAATATTATTTTAAAAAATATAATTAATATTTTTGTTTATTTAATACATTAATATAAAAATAATATATTCACTTTAAAATTTTTTTGTAAAAATACACATTATACACTATAATATATAAAAACAATTATGCTCTTAATGGTCATTTTATATTCTAACAGCAATGACTAGCAAACTTTTACCCAATACCAACATTCATAGGTTAATTGGCTATGAGCCATTAGCCACCAGCTATCACCAATGGCTACCAGCTATCAGCTGGTATGAACCGCTGAACAAAACAGATCCTAAGCCTTATCCCAAAATTTAGTACTCCTACTGGCAATAAAATTTCAAATGGACCAATCACAAATTAAAGAAACTCTAAAGAGAAAAGCATACAAAAAAAATGGGTCTTTAGACTTGTACCTAGATTCTGGAATCGTAGTTCCCCCATCTAGTCTCTTCTTCTGCAAGAGCACCAAACCAAAAACAAATGCTAGTATTATATGCTACACATCTGCATAGTAGAGAAAGTAACATACAGATCAAAGATGGCAAAGAAAATATCAAAAAGGCTTCCCTTGAGTACCTTTGGAACAGTTGATGATGAAAACTGAGGTAAATTTATTTCATGAAGAAAACTTCTCTCCTGAAAATTTTTCATTTCACCAGCAAATCTAACTGTTCTTGGTTCGTAATTGTAATATCTCCATTCTCTGGTTACATACCAAATTCCAGTTACACATGAACATAATGTGACAGTTTAAAATCAACATACAAAGCCAAATTTGCTCATATGTTTAGTTACCTTAAGAATGTTATTGAAGAATATAAGCATTGAATTTCTGATTCGTCAAGAGAATCAGACTCTGGTTCGCCACAAAGCTTAGCAATCGTGTTCATAGCTTTGAAGTGATTCTCTACCAAATAATCAAACTGCGAAACCCTAATTCCAGGGCCATTAGGTCCCAATGATTCTTCTTCTTCTTCCATTTTTTAAGTCTGATTAAATTGGGAACGAAGAATTAAACTGAAATTCCTTTGATAGAAATTACAGTATTATTTGAATTAAAACGGTAATTTGAGAAGAGGGAAGCTCTTACCTGCCCTATGTAGTACGTATTTCTCGTTTTTAATGCAGATATTGGGTTTCAAAAGCTAAACTTTGCCGGTTGTTTTAACAGTAAGTTCACAATTTTTGAAATTTAGTTACTATAGTAACTTAATTTCAAATTGAATATTTAATAAATAAGCTTACCTAAACAAGTTAAGGCAATAATGGCTGCCACAGTCACGGTTGAGAGGAAAAGATATGTTTCGCGACCTGAGGCTTCACCAGCGCCCAAAACATTGCTAGCCTTGGCTAGCCGAAAGCTGATCGCAAAAAGGTGGGAGGGGGTAGCTATCGCCGATGGCGTTGATGGAGGAGGGAGAGCCCTTTTTGGTTCGGTTCTCACTCTTTTCCCTTATTAGCTACTGAAACAGGTTTTCAGGGTTTAATAGATTTGTATTAGGTTAATTCGATTTGAGATGGTTTTTGAAATAATTTAGAAATTGCCTATCGCATTTTTTTTATATAGATTTTACTTTTACTTTTAAAGAACAGCCTGTTGGAATAACAATATTGAATTTAAACCTCAAAACCTACAAAATAGCATTCTTCTAAATAGGGATGGCCACTAGGTCAGTTCTAATCGGAACTAAACTGGAACCGAACCATACAGTAGACGAATTGGAATCAGATCAAAATCGGTGGTTCAAAATTTTGAACTAAAATCGACAGTTCAAGAGCCGTTAAGATTCATGTGAATGTTAAAAAATGAACTTGAACCGGTCCAAAATCGGCGATTAACCAGCGGTTCCAGTCAGGTTTGAACCGGATGCACAAACAAAATTATTTATAGCTTAAAATTTTTTATGAAAAAATTTATATCACTTGATTTGATTGTATATGATTTGATTTATGGTAAAGAGAACTACACAATGGTACATAATTTATAAAAAATGTGAAAAAGAGTACACATGATTTGATTTAATTTGTACAAAAAATGATCCCTGAATAGATGATTTGTAAAAAAAAATAATAATTTTATGTGTACAAAAAAAAAAAAAGGTACAAACAGCTAGTTGAGAACTTGAGATGACTTTTAATTTTTTTTTATTTTTGGTAAATAAATTTTATTGATTTTTAATCATTTATTTATTTATTTATTATAATTTACTAAATTATCCAAAAATATAGTTGTTATTTTTCTGTTATAAGGGACAATTTGGGAAACTAACAAATGAAAAATATGTATAAATATGATGAGTTGATGATTTTTTTCACAACTAATTATATATTAACTCTCTTTTTATTCTCAATCAAAATTCTCTCAAATTTACATAGTTCATTATTTTTTCTATTGCTTTATTTTTCTTAATATTGGAATTATCTTTTGTTTATTTTTTATTTTCATACATCCAATTCTAAATTCCTTCTAATCTTAATTTTTCCATTCATAAATTTACTTCATTTGATTTTTTTTAATAATTTTCTTAGTATTTGAAAATAATAATTTCCAACTCATTCCATTAATTTCAGATTCCATTTAATTCATTTTTTTCCATAATTCCATTTAAAAACATGGAACACAATTCACAAAGCTCCAAGGAAAAGTGAGTTACTCAAAGCGTGGAAGAAATTGATTTAAATGATCCATTGATTGATTTTTCACCACAATTTAATGATGAAGTTCAATATCAAACTAGAGTTGAAGAACATTATATTCGTCATTATCCACCACAAGAAGAAGCAACATCTCCTAATATTTCAATAGATAAACCACCAAAATCAGATATTTTCAAGAAGCACTTTGCAAAAATTGTTCAAGATAACGGAGAAATCAATGCGGTTCGATGTAAAAGAATATGCATTCAAGCTTGGAAAAGGCTATGATACTCTCAATAGGCATTTAAAATCACATTATCTAGATGAGATAGGAATGGATGTAACTCAAACTCAATTGTCGTCATCAAGATATGGTGATCCTAACAATCCTCTATTTAAATATAGGGATGAAACTAATAAAATTGAAATGGCTAAAATAGTTTGTATGGAACGATTATCTTTTTCATTTGATGAAAAAATTAGATTTAATAATTATTGTAAAAAAACATTAAATCCTTTAGCAAAAAAGACACCTAGGAATACATTTAAAAGGACAGTCTTATCTATTTATTTGAAAGGACAAGAAATTTTAAAAAATGTATTTACAAATTTTAATGGTAAAATTGCTATTTGTTGTGATATTTGGTGTGATGCTTGGCAAACTCATTCTTATATAGGTGTTGCTTCCCATTAGATTGATAATGAATAGAAAATTCAAAAAAGAATTATTGCACTTAGAGTTTTTGATGACTCTCACGCCGCCCATAATATTTTTACCATGTTAAATATTATTTTAGAAGAATATGGTTTGACTAAAAAAATTTTTACAATTGTTATTTGATAATGCTAGTGCAAATACAGCATCAATAAATGAATTAAAAACTCTTTGTCAACCTAAATTTGGTGGACAATTTTTTCACACTAGATATGCATGTCATATTTTAAATTTATGTGTTCAAGATGCATTAACAACATTAAATGTGTTTTTACGTCCAATAAAAAATGCTTTAAATCATTTATAGACACATGGACATGTTAGAAAAGAATTTAAAAATTTTTGTCACTCTATGGAAAAAAAATATAAAAAATTTTCAAGAGATATTCCTATAAAGTGGAATTTAACTTATAAAATGTCAAATGAGTATTATAAATATAAAGATATTCTTTCTTCATTTATACAATTGCATGCATCACATTTTCAACTTTATCCAACCAATTGGACTATTTGTAAAAAAATATTAGATATTTTGCAAGTTTTTGAAAATTGTATAAGAATTTTTAGTGGTTTTCATTATCCTAATTCCCATTTATTTCCATTTCATTGTTTGGCCATAAGTAGTGCGATAATTGAAAATGAAAATGATGATGATTTACAAGAATGCATATTCATGATGAAAACTAAATGGTAAAATATTATACTGAAATTCCGGATTTAAATTTAGTTGCATTTTTTCTTTGTCCTAGATTTAAATTAGTTGCATTACAAGAATTTTTTCGTCTTTGTTATGGATCTTTTAATATTGAAGTAGATTATTTTTCTCTTACTAATAATGTTTTAAGGTATGTCCGTCAATTGTACGATGAGTATTCTAAATTAGTATCTCCCCTTCTTCAAGTATCACATCCACAAACTACACTATCCACTAAATTTCATTCTACACAATTTACTTTCATGCAAAATGTTTCAAAAAAACTAAGGGAAGGTCCACATTCATACACAGAAATTGAGACATATATTAGCACAAATTTTGAGTTTTTAGGTGATGATGTGGATGAAAACCCAACAAAATTTGACATTTTGGGTTGGTGGAAAAAGCATGCAAATCGCTTTCCAGTCTTAGCTTCAATTGCAAAAGATATTCTTACTTGTCCAATTTCTACTGTTGTAGTGGAACAAGCTTTTAGTGTGGGTGGACAAATTTTAGATCCAACACGGTCAAGATTATCGCCAAATAATGTGGAAATGCAAGAATGTGTTGACGATTGGACTAGAGCAGCATTGAGAACTCAAGACCAACAAAATTCAAGCGATGATGATAATTCCGGCTCATTAACGGGGACTAGTGGCACCGATGACTAAAATTAATTGTAATAATTGGGAGGTTATTTTTCATTGTAATAAAAAAAAAAGAACTACGTGGGCTTTGATTTCCTCTAATTCCCAAGAGGATACGTAGGCAATTAAATAAAAAATTTTCAATTTTAATTTAATTCAAGTCCAAAATAAAAAAATTTTAATTTTCTATATTAGTGAGTTAGCAAATTTTGTAAATTTAATGTAATAATAGTTCTAAGTTAATAGAAGTTTTTCTTTTAAAATTTATAATAATTTATTTAGTTAATAAAATTTAAAATTTTAAAATTATTATTTATTTATGAATTTGGAATCAAAATTTTATTATTTTTTTAAAAATTTGCGTAATACCTGAACCGAATCGGAACCGTAATTCGAACTGTCAGTTCATCGGAACTGGACCGAAATCGGAGGTTTAAGGGTCGATTCTGGTTCAAAATTTTAAACATCTCAAATCTGCGGTTCATTGTACCGGCCATGCCTACTTCTAAAAAGATTATTTCACTACAAGGTAAAAGAAAAATATAAAGCAAAAGCGCTCCCAAAATTTAATAGATTCTCCTGAATCGATTGTAATTTTTAAATAAACAAGAACTGACAGTAAATCGATTTAATTACCCAGTAAAGAGGTTTCTTGATAAAAAAACAAAGCACAAAAATAGTTACATAAAAGCCATAGCTTGAAATTATTTGTTAAAATTATGATAAATATTTTCGAAATAAAAAATAATAAAATATTATTTGAATTAGGCCTCATGGATATATTGCGCGCATGGGGCAAATCCATTGGTTTGCATTAGGATTGGACTTTTGGCCTTATTTTTGTGCAAGAGAGCCTAACCTCTTTCTACACCTTTCAATAGCCTAATATTAAGCACCTATAAATAAACAACTTTAAAGCTCTCAAACAAACAACATGGGATCTTTTGAAATACACTACATCTACAACAATCCCCACATATTTCAAAAGATTTTATTTTAAAAATTAGTTTTTACTGAGTTAAAAACATGGGTACAAATTGTTTTCAAATCTAATGTCTTTGAGGCTACGAACCAGACCTAGACTGATATGTAATATACAGAGTGAAGGTGAAGTAACATTTATGCACCGAAACACTTTGTTGTATGTTTGAAATCTTACCAATCTCACTAAATCCTTATAATTCTCATTGTTAACGTTGTTTTGTGCTAATAGGTCGTGCGCACATCTAGTTATTCATAAATGTTCTAGAGAATGTTCAAAAGTATATTATACTTTTATACATAGCTCAAAAGGAATATGTGAATCATTAAGAGCATTTAGCTCTACCTCTCATTTAATGCAGCTTAGCACAACTCACATCGTAAGAAGGAACAAAATAAATAATGCTAACAGAATTAACAAGTGACTTGTTATTACCCATATAAAAACACATTGGAATAATGTACTGTGGCAGCCACATGATTAGACAATCTGCAGAAAAGTAGAGGCCACGTTCATTTATTATTAATTTGAAATGAACAGTGGTTAATATCGGTCCGAT
>NC_143159.1:10130190-10160958 GCF_041381405.1 Jatropha curcas
CCCCCCCCCCCCCCCAAACAAATTCTTTTAACCATGAAGCTTTCTGATAACTACTTGCCTTAGATTTCCATTGAAGAATCATTGGAACTCACAGGATTATTATGATCCCTGTTTTGATGCTGCTGAGGAAAGTTTGGCTCGTTACTGCGGATTGCATTTCCAGACTGTTGACCACCAGTTGGATAATAACCTCCCTGAGTAAAGGGATAGTTCGGGAGACTCCTTCTGATTGGGCTTGACAAAGCATTTGAGAAAACTGAGTTTTTGGGTTGTTGATCACAGTGCTCAGAGCGAGTGCCCTGGCCAGTAGTAATTGGACCAGATGAACCTGATGAAACGAGGAAGCCAGAATTTGTAAACTGAATCGGTTGGGAATTCTGATGTGATGGTGCTCTGGGAGACAATGGTGGCTCTTCTCCACAATAATCCAGCTCATTCTGCATGAAGCATTACAATCATATTATATTATACAAAAACTCTTTGTTATTAATAATACATAACTGAGCCAACTAGTTGCCAATAGGTGCAAGGATCATTTTTCATCAACAAAAACCTGTCCTATATATGTTTATCCATATATAGTTTTCATTCATGAAATGCATAGTTTAGTTTTCATTCAAGAAATGCATAGCTATATAAAAGGAGCATACACATGAGAAAACACCAGGTATATGTAAATGAAACTACTAGAAAATCTTTACCGTAACATAAAAGCTGCCAGTACATTTTTTCCCAAGGCAAGGTTGCCACCAACCATGGTTAAACCATCAGCCAAATCCAGTGTTAGGTCTTATATAACTAATTTGTTTAAGTATTTACATCCATAGAAGTGCAATAAATGCCATCAAGGTCAGATCAAATACAAAATATTTAGAGCTAATTTCAAAAACAATGCTGCATCTTTTGTTTTTTTCTTCAGTTCTATTGCGAGTTTAATTTTCACAACTATATCACAAACTCCTTAAATTGTTTCAATTCTACCATTGATCCATTGTTATGTGAAAATGGTTTTGAATTTGCTGAGGTAGCAAGTTATAACAATACTACACAGCACATATCTTCTCTGGAATTGCATAAACTATGAAATGGGATTTTTCGTTCATCACTTTAATATCATCTAAATCAAAACGGTAAGTTTCTGAATTGGCATGTTCAATTCCTTTGTTTTTTTTTTTTTTTCTTTTTTCAATGTGGCACTAATCTTGCTCGCCACAGCAGCAAATTCAAAATTGATTTCACCTAAGAGTGGTCTAAGATAGAATTGAAGCAGATTCAGAACTCTGCTTACTTGAGAGGGGATCGATACTACAATGTAAAGAATTTAAAGAAATTATGAAATTCATGATAGAATTTGCAAAAATTGAGAGTACATAATAAAGTTGGAATAAGTAAGAAGCTATAATGAAATTAATAGAATGTGATGGAGTTGGAAAAAGTAGAAAATCTCAATTAACATTTTATCATTAAGCCAAATATTTATATAGCTATTTGTAGCCTTAATAATCAAATCCTACTCCTACTCTGGAATTGAAACTAAAAAAATTATAATTGAGGATGATCATTCATCCCTTCAAAGTGACCTAAACCAAAACAGTAAGTTTCTGAAGTGGGTGTTTAATTCTTTTTTTTTTTCTTTCAATGTGGCATGTACCATTACTATTGCTTGCCACAGCAGCAAACTCCAAACTAATTTCACCTAAGAGTGGATCAGAGGGAGAATTGAAGCAAATTCAGAACTCTTCACACTTGAGAGGGATTGGTAATGAAATTAAAAAAGATTAAGAAATTCACAATAGAATTTGCAAAAATTAAAAGTACATGAATTTCAAATTGGCAGTATATGATAGAATTCGAGAAAGTCCGAAACCTCAATTATTTTTTTCTCATTAAACCAATATTTAAATAGCTATTTATAGCTTAATAGCAAATCCTACTCCAACTGGGGTTGAGAAGGAACAATTAAAACGGTTTAAGCCAATACTATTCAGAAGCAAAGGACTTTTTGACTATTCTAAACCACGGTTGTCAAATCAAGAATGGAAGCCTCATTTACGAGAATCGAACACATCACTTACGAAATCGAATCATAAGATTCACTATAACCTTTTGAAAATCAATTAAAAGTATAGTTCCTAATAATTTTATCAAAAGATATTAACTATTCAATTGCATTCCAATACTAATTCACTTTAATAGTTTAATTCATATATTTGACATCTAATTTTCTAAACAAGCAATATATAATATTGAGAAAACAAATCCAAACCATATTTGATATATTTGATATATAACTCATATATTTGATATCTAATTTTCTAAAAAAGCAATATATAATATTTTCTAATTCTAATAGTATTCCATTAAATAGTCATGAAAAGTGACGTTTTTCAAACAAAGCAAAGTAATATCATATAAAAGAAAGAAAAAAGCAAAAAAGGTGGCAAACAACATAGTCCATAACTCCATATATAGCCATGTAAGTTGACGTTTTAAAGTTTAAACCAAAAATAAAAAAAATTAAGAGAGAGAGAGAGAGAGAGAGAGAGAGAGAGAGAGAGAGAGAGATACAGCACAGGCTATTGAAGAAGAAGAAGAAGAAGAAGAGAAGCAAGACGAAAAGAAAATCAAAGGATGAGGAAAACAAAAAGAAGATTAAAGATGGAGAAGCATAAAGAAAGATTTGTTCGTATTCCCACCCAATTTCTTTTCTTTTTCTTCTTCTTGTTCTTGTTACTCAAGCTAACGAGTTACTGTTTCTGACTTGCTGCGTCTTTTGATTTTCTTAATTTGTGCCGTTTAAGTCTCCTTCTCCTATAGGTTGCATGCACTGGGGCCAATTTTTTTTTATATTTTACCTGAATCGTTTCTTTTTTACGATTCATGCTATTTACCACCGATTCAATCGATTCACCATCGATTCAGGATGCTTTCTGATTTTACCCTAAGATTCCTATTGTTTTTCCCTAGATTCGATATGAATCGTACGATTCTAACAACACTTTTCTAAACAGAAATAAAACGCCTTCAAGGGACAATATGAATTCATCTGATAATGACTATACAACAACAACAACAACAACAACAACAACAACTACTAAACTTTTGTCCCAAGCTACTTGATCCGATCAAATTAATAGCAATTCAAAGCAAAATATAAGTCAGAAAAAGATTTTGAATTACTTTTTAGAGAAAATTTTTTATCAGAGTTTCAAAATCATTATATTGGTAAATAGAATAAAACATTAGATAGGCAACACCAACTAACTAGGGTCTGCTATATGAACTTTTTGTCTTCATTCTGCTATGTTCATAGCTATATTCTCACTAATTTCCAATATCCTCGCAAAATTTACTTCAAGGGACATTACTATTTTGAGCTCTGTATTGATACATCTGCAGTTATATAGCCAGATGCAGATCAATAACAATTGAGAAAACATGCAAAAAGGCAAGTGTTGAATATTCACGAAAATTATTTAGGCATAAGGCAAGGCAGCCATGACATGGTAACAACTTTTCATCACAAGAACACAAGGTTAAAGGAAAAAGAGATAATAAGTTGTAAACAAAACTATGCAAACCTGAATATAATTGATAATATCAACTGTTGCCACTCTTGACCCTCCCTCTTGTTGTCTCCAGATCCACTGATAAAGTTTTTCCTGAAAACAAAATGACCAGGTTAATTAGCCCAGTACCATATTCAGGCCAAAATAGCAGCTTAAAAACATAAATACAAATACAGGCTCACAAAATCATATAAAGGGACAGTTCATCATTGTCTGATGCTTATACAAGTAATACTCTAATTAGAATTAAAATAACAAAAAGAAGAGAAAACATTTCCTGATGGCAGAACTCAAGATTACTGATAAAGTGTCTCCCACACCTCAAGCAGAAAATACATTACCATGAATCTTTTTCATTGGGAGAAAGGGGAAGTGGGGGAAGGAAAAAATGGGTTGGGATCAGGTTTAATGTGTATGTGAAAGTATTAGGTTGCCGTCCTATTTTCTTTGATAGGCTTAAATTGAAAGTTTTGGACAGATAGAAATGGATTAATTCAAAATGAGAGATTCAAGAATGAAAATTCAAGGGGTTGCTTCTGCTCATATCACTTTATGAATGGTACAGTTTGTTTGTTTCTTCCTTGACCAATATCTCTGCTTTCTTTCCTTGTCCCATTTACCCAAGAAAGGAATAAATAAATAAAAACCCAATTGCCCTCTCATGTAAATCAGAAGTATTGGAGTTTCACCAATTTAACAAATTCCAAGTGAAGTAAACTTTCAAGAAAAACAAGGAAATTGCCACATGGTATTAGAGAAGATGAAAGAGAATGTGTAAGCGTAATTTTCAATTTCTCTATGGATTTTTATTTTTTTTTTTTCAACTGGAAAAGTTGACTAAGCTTTTTTTTACAAGACCAACTAATTTTACCAAAATATGCAAAAGCAAACAAATCTTGTTTCTTAAATGTTTGACTAGAGCTTTCCTATGGTACACTAATATCCCATGCAAGGAAAGCAAAACATGAAAGGACCAACATACCAATGCAATGAAACTCATACTGAGAGTACCATCATAATCTTAGTTCATGTTAAGAATGATATAATTAAATCTAACAACATGACTGATTTCCTTTTCCCATTCAAATTACACTATTGGGCCACCTTTTCAACATAAGTAAACATAGAAGTCAATTATATATGTAATCCCTTTTTCATTATTAGTTGTAATGAAAATTATATTCTCCATTAAATTGAGCAATTAATCAGTCGCAGCATCGAATTAATAACATTGCATAGTTGCACATCAAAACATTTCAATTGACCCAAGTTCAAATGCACCTCTTCATACCATATAGTTTCCTTTCATTGATACCATACTTCACCAGTCATAAGTCAACCAATAGTTGAGCCTAAACAACCGTAGCTACTCACAACTTCGTTCCTTATATAATCACAGTCCAGGATTCCTCTTCCAGGTTTCTGCAATATTCACCTACCATCATAATTTAATGGTGCACTGTGAACCCAACTCCTTAAACATTGACAAATAATCCATCAATGGGCAAACATCTCAAACACAGACAAATAAAACTAAGTTCCAAAGAAAAAGTACTCCAGGCAACTTCAGTTCCCAAACAAGTTCATCAAAAATCAATACTCTATTTCTCCAAACAAACAAGTCCTTTACACTCTATGTTTATTCATCACAAAAACTAAAACACTCAAAACTTCAAACTCCAGTTGCTTCCATAAGTCTGAAAGGTTTAACAATTGATGCCTTCAACAATTTACCCAATCATCAACAGTCTAATGCAATTCACCAAAGGTAAAGCACAGACCCATCAATTGTAAAATTCACTAAAACACCCGAACAAACAAAAAAACAAGATAGACCAATAATCAACACCGTGTGAACCAATCCATACACTTCCCATATCGTTAGAATAAGACAATCCAAGTACATTTATTGCAAAACGACCTTTATCCCAAATTAAGAATCCAAAAAAAAAAAAAAAAAAAATCTCAAATTGAAAAAAAAAAACCCTAAAGATTACAATTCAATTAACACCACCAAAATATATAAAAAAAACAAAATATATGTGAAAATCTTACAAGGCCATGCCGTTCACCGGCTTGGAAAGAGAGTTTCTGGTGATTCATAGATTGTGTATAAAGCTGAGACAGAGAGTTAGCAGCGGTACAAAACGAAGCGTACATGGTCCGATCCACCTCATCAAGACTCGTTGCAATCGATTTCCTTTTCTTCCCCATCGTCGTCTTTAACAGTTTCTGATTCCACCAACACAAGATTAAACGATTTCAATTCTTATATTTACTACTGCTATTATTATTGTTATATTTATCAATCTTTCCTCCTAATATAAAAAAATAAAAAATAAATAAAGAGAGTCTCTCCGCAGATGATGAGAGAGAGGCGAACGCAAATTGTTTTGTGGTTCCTTCTGTTTTGTACTTTCTTTATACACGGGAAGGAGAGGGCTGTACAGTACGTGCCGTAGGCGTGAGGCACATTTGATTAAAGTGCAAAACTGTGTCGGATTGATGGTTATTTGGTTCTCGGGATTTTGCTAGTAAAATGTAGGATATTTATATAGAAAGATTTTGACACGTAACTTGTAGAGTACTGTAGGAAAGTGAATTTCCACTTGAGTTCTGACACGTATGGCCGCTTGGAGTTCTCACGGCGTTCCATGCACCGACGTTTAACTTTGTTTGGGTGTAGGGCTGTAATTCCTTGCATGCGTAATCTAAGCTAATAGCAATGGTTAATTTCTTTAATATATTTCATAATACCGTGAAGAATTAAAATTAAAGGAATCTCCAAATCCCAAATTAAATATGACGTGGTTAGTTTTTACTAATTTGAAAAATAAAATATCTCAAATTGGAGATGAATTATTGTTGTTAAATAGATTATGATGTTATTTGATTAATTGGGTCTCTCAATAAATTAAAAAAATGTGTTGTAATTTTTATTAAAATTAAAAAAAATCTTACTAATTTGAAAAAAAAAAAATTATACTATTCTTGGTATCTCTACTCCCCTTAACCACGGCAGGAATCTGTGTTTGTCATCTCTCATTGGCATAATAAAAAGGATGTTTTTTTCTTTTCTGTGGGATAAGCTTCGTAGGGTAATCCATAGCTGGAAAACTTGGTTTTTATCGAAGGCGGGCAAGGAGGTGTTAATCAAGTCGGTGGCTCAATCTATCCCTACCTATTGTATGAGCGAGTTCCTGCTTTTTATCTCTACATATTAAGAATTGCATAGGATGCCTAATTCCTTTTGGTGGGGTTCCACAAACGATGTCCATAGAGGAATGCACTGGCTTGCTTGGAATCGTCTGTGTCTAGGCAAGTTAGTGGGAGGCCTTGGTTTTAGACACTCCACAGTTTCAACCTTGATCTCATTGCAAAACAGGTGTGGCGTCTTATCTCATGTCCTAATTCTCTTCTATACAAAGTTCTCAAAGCAAGGTATTTCCCATTTGTGGATTTTCTTGGAGTTGTGGTTAGCACTATCCCAAGCTTTATTTGAAGGAGTCTGGTTGAGGCTAAAGATGTTGTTTGTAGTGACTTTCTGTGGCGGGTTGGAATGTTTTTATTAACGTTTAATCTCGCTTATGATTGACCAGGGATGATTCCTTTCAAGTTATGTATGAGGTGTTACTGGGTTTTGAAGTTCTTTTTGCTGTTGATTTATTAGAGGGTGATGCTAAGAAATGGAATGAATTGCTTGTTCGAGGTTTATTTAATCTTGAGGATGCTGATGCGATTCTTAAAACTCCTCTGAGTTTGTACTTTAGTGATGATTTTTTGGTGTGACATTAGACAAAAAATGGGCATTATATTATCAAGTCGGTTTATCATGTTATTTCTTCACGTTTTCTGTAGGTGGAAAATATTGCTTTTGTTAAGCTATGGAAGCAGGTATGGAGTTTGCACATTCCATCTAAATTTAAGCTCTTTTTATGGCGGGCTTGCCAGGCTTTTCTCCCTACTTGGTCCGTTTTACAATAGCGTGGTATCCCCATCCACGATCCTTATTGCCTATGTTGTCAGCCTTGAAAGAGTTTGATCAGAAAATGAAAAGTTCTTTATTTCTGATATGAGAGTTTGTTAAATAGATACAAGAGAGTCCTATGTACACTGACCTCCTATAGCAATCAATACAAAACTAACCAATCAAAACAAATTAGTTACAACAGAAGATATACTCAAGTGATTGGAATTGATTTCAAACCCGAACCGCTATTATCTCTAACACTCCCCCGCAAGATTGAGGATCCATTTTGGAGACCAATCTTGGACCTGTTGTCCAGAAACTTCAAGCGTGACAATGGTTTTGTCAACAAATCAGCTAGTTGATCCTTTGACGATATATGAGTGACACGGAGATCTCCTTTTTGAACCAAATCACGGACAAGATGAATATCTATTTCAAGATGTTTCATCTTGGTATGAAAGACAGGATTTTTACAGGTATACATTGTGGATATGTTATCACAATAGATGACTGGTGATGGTACCGTATAACCAAGTTCTATTAGCAACGACTTAATCCATTGAACTTCAGCTGCGGTTGAAGCCACGACCCTATATTCCGCTTCTGTACTAGACCTAGCAACTGTATGTTACTTTTTAGAACTCCAACTTATCGGTACTTTCCCAAAATATAAAATAAATCCCGTAGTTGAAGTTCTATCCGAAGGATCTCCTGCCCAATCTGCATCCGAAAAAGCATGAAAAACTAGCTTAGACTGAGAAGTTATATGAATACCAAAATCAATGGTGGACTTAAGGTATCGAAGCAATCGTTTCAGAGCTAGCCAGTGAGTGGTGTTTGGATATTGCATGAACTGCGACAGCTTATTAACAGTAAATGCAATATCCGGTCGTGTGAGACTAAGGTATTGCAACCCGCCAATCAACTTTCGAAAGGTAGTAGGATCCACTGTAGAAGACCTAGATTCGGATTTCTTCAAATTGCTATCTGCGACAATTGGAGTAGACACGACCTTAACACCATCCATATTCCCTCTTTCCAAAAGAGTGCGAATGTAATGATGCTGGGAGAGAAATAAGCCATTCGATGTTTGATGAACATCTACACCAAGGAATAACGACAATGGCTGGGGGTCTTTTAACGAAAATCTACTCCCCAAAGCTTGTACAAATCGAGAGATAAATTTTGAATCATTCCCTATTATAATCAAATCATCCACATACACAAGAAAATAACAACATGTAGATCTTTGTCGATAAAGAAATAATGAATGATCATACTGAGATAATTGAAGCCCATATTGTACAGTGAACGATCGAAGAGCTTGATACCATGCTCTCGGTGCCTGCTTTAAACCATAAAGAGCCTTAAGCAACTTACAGACATGATTAGGCTTGGAAGAATCTTTAAACCCAGGCGGTTGTTGCATAAAGACTTCCTCCTGTAAGGGACCATGCAAGAACGCATTATTAACGTCAAGCTATATCAAGGGCCATGAATTCGAAACTGCCAAGGTAAGCACTATTCGAATTGTAACAGGTTTCACCACGGGACTGAAAGTATCAATATAATCAACTCCTGGTCTCTGATTGTATCCGCGACTACCAACCTTGCCTTATATCACTGTATAGAACCATCTGCATTTCTTTTTACCCTATAAAGCCACTTACAACCAACTAGATTATGAGAAGACTGAGATGGAACAAGTACCCAAGTGTTATTATCAAGCAAAGCATTAAATTCAGCTAACACAGCAGTATGCCACTCAGGAACGGCTAAAGCCTATTTTACTGTAGATGGTTCTGCCACATTAGGTAAAGGGTGCTTGGTTACATGATTTAATATTTTTGGTTTTCGAATATTATTCTTTGATCGCAAAATCATTGGATGATTATTCACGGTTGGAAGAATTGTAGTCGAATTCAAAGAAGTAACAGTGTCGGTTGGAGATGTGACAGGAGCAGCA
Organism: Jatropha curcas; assembly: GCF_041381405.1. Taxonomy (NCBI): domain Eukaryota; kingdom Viridiplantae; phylum Streptophyta; class Magnoliopsida; order Malpighiales; family Euphorbiaceae; genus Jatropha; species Jatropha curcas. Next base: position 10,139,696 of record NC_143159.1, read on the forward strand.
GAAACTTGTACAGGTGGTGACGAAGAAGCAGTTGAACCCAACAAAGGTTGAGAAGATAACGAAATAGGCCGGTGATGAATGGGCACGGTGGGCATTGGGTTTGGAATAGCAAAAGAGACAGACATAACTGATGTAGGAACGAATGGAGTAGTCATGGACAAAGGTTCAAAAGAAGGAACATTATACCAACTCAACGAAGATAAGGACTCTTGAGATTGTGGAAGTTGAAAGGGAAAGGTGTTCTCTAGAAATATAACATGACGTGACTCAATATACTTATTCTGACTGAGATTATAGCAAACATACGCACTTTTATTTGAAGAGTAACCTAGAAAAACACACGGGATAGACTTGTTATCAAACTTAGACTTCATGTAAGGTCTCAAACAAGGATAACAAAGACACCCAAACACACGAAGAGACTGATAATTAGGTACCTAACCAAATAATTTTTGATAGGGAGACACATAGTTGAGAATTGGTGTAGGCATGCGGTTTATCAAATATGCAGCCGTTTTAAAAGCAAAGGTCCAAAAGGAGGAAGGTAAACTTGCCGTTTGCAATAATGTGAGACCAGTTTCAACCAAGTGCCGATGACGACGTTCGGCAGAACCATTATGTTGTGGTGTATGAGGTGGGGTTTGTAAATGATTTATGCCAAAATTTTGAAAGTATTTCTTAAGAGCAACATATTCACCACCCCCATCTGTATAAATAGTCTTTATTGTAGAATTGAAAGTATTTTCGACAAGCTTTTGAAAGATAGGAAAAAGTGCATAAACTTTAGACTTTGCTTTTAAAGGATATAACCAAATGTACTTTGTGTAATGGTCAACAAATATGATATAATACCGAAAGCCATCAATTGAAGTAATCGGGGCAGGTCCCCATAAATCTGAATATATCATTTCAAGAGGACGACTACTCTTTAAGGAAGAATCACCAAATGGTAACCTCTGGCTTTTATTACAACGACAAGGATCACACACACTTTCCTTAACAATAGACACAGGAATGGAAAATTTTGACAAAACAAAATTGAAAATCCTCGAATGGGGATGACCAAGACGTTGATGCCACGACACAGACGAAAGACGAACATGATGACAACCAGAAGACTTTAAATTCCGAAACGGATGAAGCTTATGAAAAGCATGATCAAGCAGACCCTTGGCTAGAACCTCCCCCGAGAATTGATCCTTGATAAGATAAAACTGAGAAAAAAATTCAACCGAAACTTGGTTAGAATCACAGAATTGAGGTACAGATATAAGATTTGTTTTGGCTTTTGGCACATACAGAACATTGGAAAGATAACACAATTTGGAAGATAAAGGAATTTTACCAGAACCAACACGAGTAATAGACAAACCTGAACCATCTGTAAGTTGTAGTTCATCATTCCCCTCATATGGTGCATGAAATGAGAGATTTCGCAAGTCATTTGTAACATGATGTGAAGCAGTAGTATCCAATAACCATGGTGAATCACCATTCGCTTGGGTGCTGGAAAAATTGGCTTGCGGCGGTTGATTCAACATATTTCGAAAGTAATTTTTAGCCTTGAAACACTGCCTCACTGTATGTCCAAAGCGTTCACAAAATTGACATTGAACCTTCGTCTTGGAACCTTGATAACCCCTAGAGTGTAACTTATTTCTGGAGAAGCCATCAGAAAAACCAGTTGCCATAGGTCCACCTGCCATAGGTCCATCTGCCATACGAGTAAATGAGCCATGTTTCAACAAAGAAGAAGATTTATTTGTATTTGACTTTTCGAACATGATTTGCAGTGATTGGAGCAGCATCATAAGAGGGATCTATCTGCTGAAGATACAATTCATGAGCCAACAATTTATCTTGTAGCTCATCAAACGATATCATAGTATCACGCATATGAACTACAGCAACGATGTCGCGAAATTCTGGTCCAACACCTCCCAGAACCTGAACAACCAAATCTACATCACTAACTGGACTTCCACACAACGATAATTCCTCTGCAATCTATTTGACAGTAGTAAGATAATCCGAAATTGATCGAGAACCTCATTTTGTACGAGATAACTTATCTCGCAGTGATAAGATTCTAGTAGCCGATTTATTTGCATAAGCCACCTGCAGATTCTTCCACACCTCAGCAGATGTTTCAGCATCAGCAACCACATTCATAACCGAGAACAAGAGTGATGACCGAAGAGCAGCAAGAATCAATTGATCCTAACACTCCCAAAATTCAAAATCAGGATTGGGTACCTGTTTTCCTTCTTGAGTAATAAATGCAGAGGGTATTTGTACAGTACCAAGAACATAACTCATAAGGCTATGACCTTTGAGCAAAGGAGAGATTTGAGCTCTCCATGTTGAATAATTCGTAGCAGTAAGTTTTAATGGAAACTGATTTCCATTGATACATACAAGAGAACGACCTGAGGTATGAACAACATTTGTAGTACTACCAGAAGCCATTATCGCAGCCACAGGAGCTGAAGAGGAAAGAAAATGAAAAAGAAGAGAAAGAAGAGAAAAAAAATATTTGGATCAACGCTCTAATACCATGAAAGAGTTTGATCAGAAAATGAAAAGTGCTTTATTTCTGATATGAGAGTTTGTTAAATAGATACAAGAGAGTCCTATGTACACTCACCTCCTATAGCAATCAATACAAAACTAACCAATCAAAACAAATTAGTTACAACAGAAGATATACTCAAGTGATTGGAATTGATTTCAAACCCGAACCGCTATTATCTCTAACAAGCCTGAGTCCATCCTCCATGCCCTATGCCTTTGTGATCAATCAGCCTTATGTTGGGTCTCTTATGGTTTTCCACTGCCTCAAGCTGGTATCCTTTCTTTTACTGACTGGTTTGGGAATCTGTGTTCTTCACTTTCTCAAAAGAGACTACAAGAGTTTGTGGCGGTTGCTCATAGCATATGGTCAAGTAGGAATGATTTTCTATGGTGAGGAGCAAACAACTTCCGTTATCAGATAACGTCAGTTGCTCTGCGTGGTCCGCAGAAATGACAGACTGCTTGTATTACTCAGCTTCCCCCTAGCTCCTTGGTGGGCCTTCATGGCTCACTTCAGCGTTGGAAATTTCCTCTTGTTAAGACCCTTAAGTGTAATGTTGATGCCGTTATAGTGTAGTTGCTCAATAAATCCAATTTTAGTGCTGTCGTCCGTGATAGGTCTGGTACTTTCATTGTTGGCTTGTTTGGTTATTGCAATTGCATTTTGGACCCTGCTACTGCAGAAGCGGTTAGATTAAGGGAGGTTTTATCTTGGCTAAAAACTAAAGATTTTTCCGCAGTTATTGTTGAAGTGGACTGTTTATAGCTATACCAAGCCATGCTTAGCTTTTCTGTTTCTGTTTCTGAACTTGGCAAGCTGATTTCTAATTGTAAAAGTCTCATGAGTGACTTAACTAGTGTTTCTTTAAGCTGGACACAAAGACAAGCGAATACCATAGCTCAGCATCTAGCTAGAGTTGCATGTTCTTATACTTGTCTCATCAACATGAGACTATTCCCCTTTGTATAGCTATTTTGCCTTTGGATTTACACTTTGAATAAAAGCTTTTATTGTTTTGCTCTAAAAAAAAAAAAAAATTCAAAGTTAATTGACATCAAGAAAAAACATAAAAAAATTAATCTACTTTAAAAGAATTTGTAATCTTTATGCATAGAAAAAATAAAGAAAATAAATTTAATGTATCTAATAATAATTAGTTTAGAAAAAAATTGCATGTACTTTTCTAAATCTTTTCTATGATCATATTTATTTGGTACTCGTATAATATCGGTAATCTATCTATCTATACTATATATAAAAATGGGAATAATGAGATTGTCGATATTGTCTTTGTGAAATTTAAAATATCCTAAATAACCTTAGTGTTAGCAATTAAAAAATTTTAACATAAAAATATATCTAGTATTTCTATAATTTGATTGGATTTTTTTGACTTTTTTTAATAGATAAATATATATAGATAATTAAGCATTTCAAAATTTTAAATTTTTACTATTATTATCTTTTTATGTCTAATTATATTATATTATATTATATTATTATGTAAATTATTAATAATAATTTAATAATTTTTAATAATTTATTATTATTATAATTTATAATTTAGCTTCAACATTATTATTAAAATAATAATGTAAATATGAGGCATTTGAAAATTTAACATTTTTTTGAATTTATTTTCAATAAATATATCTAGATATTCAAGTTTTGATTTTAAAAGGGTATGATTAAATTTTTTTATTACAAATTGCACTCTAATTTTGTTGGACAAAAATTAAGATAAAAAATTATTATCTTTAAACATCTCAAATTTTATTAGTTATATTGATATCTTATATAATTCAAATCATATTTTTATTAAAAAATATAATTTTATTAATAATTTTAAGATGCTTTCATGATTTTAATTGACTAAAAACATAAAAATAAAAATAAAAATAAAAATTTATTATTATTTGTAAATATTTAATTTGATTTATTAGATTGGTTTTTATTCTATGATTAAAGTATATTTATTTACTACACAATATAAGTGAAAGTTATTAACAAAACTTGTAAATTAATTATAAAACTTATAATAAAAGCTATATGATGATTTTTATAAATCAATTTAGTTTTTTTTTTTAAAAAAGAAAATGAAAGCAACTAATGTATAATAAAGTGTAATGTATCTATAACCAAAAAAAATATTTATTGTATTTATAAAGTGTAATGTATTTTAACTATTCAATCTAAATAATAATTTATATTTTAATATTATATAAATAAAAAATTAAATAAGTATAAAGAACGAGCATATAACAAGTATTGTCAACGTGCATCGCACGTCATAAAAAAGACTAGTATTTATAAAAATACGAATGAGGGGTGAACATTGGATTCCTAAAATGCTCCTGATAAGTTTATGAATTGACAAAAATATCATTAATAATCCTATTCTAATTATAATATCAATTTATTATTTTTATCATATTAATATTATAAATTTAATTCCATTCTAATTAGAAATTTATCCTATCATATCACTATATATATATATATTTAGTTTTAATTGCTTTTAGCTATCAAGAATTTTTTGCTTTTGACTATCAAAAATTTTTACATCAAAGCTTTTACTAATTTAAAATTATTTAGTTTTCAATTATGTCTTTTTCTCGCTGTAAGTACCCCTATAAATTTTTAGTTTTAGAATTGATTAAAAATATTATTAAGGATAATTTAGTCATATTCTAATTGGGAAATTGTTAATTTTATTGATATTTTATTGATTGATTAAAAATATCACTAAAAATAATTTAATTCTATTCTAATTAAGAAATTTTAATTTTATTGATTGACTAAAATTATATAATAATTTTTAATTAGATTAGTTATATTAGTTTCCTTAATTAGATTATTTTAATTAATTATCAAAATCTTGCTTCGTTCTTTTTTCGTTGTTAAGAGTGGGTTCTACAAACAAGTTAGCAGCGGAATATTTATCCGTTTCTAATAAAGTCATAACCTAAATTGATTTCATTCTTCTCTTGTCGGTCAGGGTTTGGAAAGGCTCTGCAAATGGTTTAGCAACAAACTTTTCATCCGTTGCTAAAGGTCTATTTTGCATCCTTTACTCTTGTCTCCCTTCCTAATTCTATTTAGATTGTAAGATGAATATTTGTGAAGATAATATCTTTTAATTTTTATTTTTTTTAATTTCAAATATTTCAATGAAAATAAAGTAGCATGGGAAGTCCAATATTCAATTATAATATAATAATAAATCATAATTTTTTTGCATGTATAGGAATTTCAAATTTTATTTATATTTTATTGATCGATTAACAATATCATTAATAATAATTTAGTCTCATCCTAATTAGAAAACTTTTAATTTTATTGGTTGATTAAAATTATATAATAATTTTTAATTAGATTGGTTAATACTATTCTATTAAACATATAAAACTAGGATATATAAAAATATAAAATTGGAAACTTTTTAATCTTAACCCTAAAATAAAAATTAATTATCAAATAAAGTTAACATCTAGTTAAGAAATACGAAGTATATGTCAAAATATTTTAACTCAATAGATAGAAAATTATATAAATTTATTTTATATTAATTTAAATGACTTAAAAATTTTAAAATAATTCAAATAAAAGTATTAATAAAATAATAAAATAAAATGATTAAATAATAAATGATAAATTAATATCTATGATTAACTTAGCTATGTTAGCTAACTCTTATAATATACAATTCTAAAACAAATAATAAAAATAATTCAATTAAAAGAATTAAAAAATTGGTACTTATTATTTAAATTTATTATTGTACTTCCAATGGTGAACAAAGACATACGAGAAATATCTTAATTATGAATAACTTATGAATTATAATATAACTCAATTAGGAATCTTATACAATATACTTATAAAAAAATCACCATAATAATTTTATTTTTCTTTGGCTATAGGGTTTTTTATTATTTTATATCAAAGACTTTTCTTCTTATCATTTTGCTTTTTAATCTTAAAGATATTATTTTACTTAAATTATGATTATGTTTACTTTCCATATCGTTTCAATCATAAAATTTTATTTTTTCATTCTATTTTGATTTTTTTAATAGTATTCATTCAATTTGTCTACATACATACTATAATATTTATAGTAAAATAAAAAACACCTAATTAGTATATTTATTTTTTATTCAATAATTTATTATCATTTTTATTATATTATAAAAAATCTATAAACTATATTTAGAAAAAGAAATAAAAAATGGTTAAAAGTATAACGAGTTTTAATGTGTAAAGCATGTTCTTAATATATATATATATATATATACACTAGTTTAAGTTGTATAGAATATTGTCTTTGTATATGTAAAGTGTAGTGTAGAGGCTGTAAATTCACAACACAAAATAAAGAAATACAAAAACATTCTTTTCTTCAAATTCAACATGGTACTAGAGCCATTGTTGTAAATATTTTGGCATCAGTTATGATCTGAGATAGGTCGGAGATATACATAGCACTGCTAGGAGTGGGAGTTGGTCGTCACCGCCCACCTCAGAAGGAAGAGCAACCGTAGATCGGCCCTCCATCCGACCATGCATGTGTTCACATGTGCTACCAGAAGTTTCTAGCTATTCTTCATGCGCCAGCGCGTGCGGCTTTTTCTGGCGAGCTCTGTCGACGTTTCTTGTCCCAGCGGGCTCGATTTGGTATTGCAACTCAGACCCATTGGTCCCTTGGCTCCAATTTTGATTTTTGAAAATTTTTCCCCTTTTGGCTAATTTCCACATATTGCCTCTTGTGTTTTCTGATCTTCCTATTGACTTTTCTATACCGACTATCAATATATTTTAGTCTAATAGTTTGGTTGACGAAGTGAAAGTAGAAATGGATTTTCATTCAGAGAGTCCTTCACTTCAGATTAGTCCAGTGAAGTTAGATGGAACAAATTACCTAGCTCGGTCTTGGTCCTATTTATTATTCATTGAAGCTAGAGGTTTGTAGGGATACCCTAATGGCGGACGACAAAATTAGATTTGAAAGATTCGGGCTTTAACAAATGAAAATCTGAGAATTCCCTTATTATGTCTTGGCTAATAAACCCTATGTAGCCAACTATTTCCCGAGGGTATTTGATCCTTGATATAGTTAAGAAGATATAAGATGTCGCTTCATAGACTTATACACAAACTGGAAACTATGCTCAAAGATTTGAATTGTGACAGAAAGTTCATGAGATCATGTAAGGAGATATGATTAAAGCCTAGTATTTTGCTGAACTTAGTAGGTTGTGGCAAGAACTGGATTATTACTAGGATTTCAAGCAAAGTATATTGATGATGTAACTCAAGTTCAGAGGTTGATTGAAGTAGAACGTGTGTATGATTTCTAACTGGTCTAAATAACGAGTATGATCATATTCGAATTCAAGTTCTTGGACGGGACCCTTTCCCATTCTTGCAACAAGCATACTTATTTGTACAACAAGAGGAGACTAGGAGGAGTGCCATGGTTCACAGGTCTACAATTGATAAGGCATGGTTGATTGCTTCTGCAAGAGAACAAATACAGGCCGCTAAGTGTGGTTCTTCTAATAGAGATCAATTATTATGTGACTATTGTGGTAAGAACATGCACACTAAGGAGTTCTATTGGAAATTACATGGACATCCAGCTAAGGGGTGTCGAAGGAAACATGTAAGTTTTTAGAACCATAGGCACACATATCTGATGGTGGAACTTTATCTGAGGAATCATCTACTGATAGTAATTTTTTTAATAAGGGAATTCATTCCTTGAAATGATTGTTGTTACAGCTTGATTCTTCCTCAACTCAGACAGCTTCTAATTTTGTCAATTCAGATAATTCTTTTCTTACTTTTCTTGGCAAAATTGCAAAACCCCATTGGGTAGTAGATTTAGGAGCAAACAAACATACAACAGGCTATATAAAATATTTTCTTACATATTCTAAGTATCAAGGCACTGAAAAAATTTGCAGTGCAAATGGCTCCTTAGTATTGATTGCTAGCACAGGTTCTATTGACTGTACTCCCAATATTAATCTCGCCTCTATTCTTCATGTTCCTACATTTCCTATTAATCCCTTATCTGTTAGCTTAATCACAAAAGCACTTAATTGCAAAATAACCTCTTATCCTACTCATTGCATATTTCAGGAACTGAACACAGGGAGAACAATTGGATATGGTAGCTTGTGTGATGGACTGTATCTGTTGGATGACGATTATCATTTTTCAAATCCAGTTACCAATCAAGCTTTGTTAGGAACATCTAAAAATCATTCCCGTGAGGTTATCCAATGGAGTAGGAGATTAGGACATCCTTCTTGTTTTATTTTAAGCCATTTATTTCCCACTTTGTTTACTAAGTGTGATTTTGATTTATTAGTATATGATGCTTGTGAACTCACTAAACACGTTAGGCATTTTTATTCTCCAATTAATAATAAAAGTTTGGTACCTTTTACTACTATTCATTCTGATGTATAGGGTGCTACTAAAACTATCTTTCTTTCTGGTTATAGATGGTTTATGACCTTTATCGATTGTTCCATTAGATTGAATTGGGTTTATTCGATGAAAGCAAAAAATGAAATTTTTTTATGCTTTCAGAACTTCCATAAAATGATTTGTACTTAGTTTGATGTGCATGTCAAAATCTTAAGAACTGATATAATGATATTTAATACATGAATGTAAACTTTTGTACTTATCTAGATTGTAATGGTACCATGTATAAAACTAGTTGTGTCAACACTAATGCTCAAAATGGAGTAGCTGAAAAGAAAAAAAAATAGACATTTACTGAAAGTATCTACGTCTTTTATGTTTACTATGAATCTTTCTAAACCATATTGTGGGAATGCTATTTTAACTGCTGCTTGCCTTATTAATCATATGCCTCTTTGTACCTTAAACTTTAAAACTCCATTAGAGGTTCTTCAAGGAAAAAACTGTTATATTGTACCACCTAACGTTTTTGGTTGTGTTTGTTTTGTTCATCAGAACGATATAGGCATATTAGATCCTAGAGCTTTGAAGTGCGTGATTTTTGGCTACTCTAATACTCAAAAAAGATACAAATGTTATTATCCTCCTTTTAGAAAATAATTTGAGCATAGATGTTGCCTTTAGAGAATTTGAGTTTTATTTTCCTTCCTAGTCATCTTTTCGGCGGGAGAAATATCAGATGGAAGAGGTGATGGATAACTCTATAGATATTCCTTTCTAAGGGGAGATTCCTATAGACATAGATAATAAAAGATACCAACCACTAAAACCTTTATGAAGATTGGATAGACCTGATTTTAAAACCTATATACAACAGAGTAATACAGACCATGGAGCATGGGACCTCTAATCAATCGTCCTCTCCAATTTCAGGTCCTGCAAATACAGAAGAACAAGAACTTGTGAGTCTTCTTTAATCCCAGTTGATTTTGATCCTAATCCTTGTAATAATGACCTTGATATTCCTATTGGTTTTAGAAAAGGAGATAGCACATGCACTAAACATCTAATATCCCATTTTATCTCCTACAATGCTTTGTCCCCTTCCTATAGAGCCTTTGTTTTGTCTATTTCTTTTGTTTCTATATCGCAGGATTCGCAAGAGGCATTACATGACTCAAAATGGAAGGCTACAATGGTTGAGGAGATGAGAGTTCTGGCAAAAAATGAGACATGGGATCTTGATTCCTCCACCAGGAAAGAAGCTGGTTTGTTGTAAATGGGTGTTAAAAGTTAAATGGGTGTTAAAAGTTAAATAGATGGTTCAATTGAGAGATACAAGGCTAGATGGGTAGCCAAAGGGTTCAGTCAAATCTATGGAGTTGATTACCAAGAAGCAATTGCCCCTGTAGCTAATATGAACACTATCAAAATTTTATTGTCTTGTGCAGCCAACTTTGACTAGGAGTTACATCAATTTGATGTTAAAAAAGCCTTTCTACATGGCGATTTGAAATAAGAGGTGTATGTGGAGATTCTTCCTAGATTTGATGATAACAAGACGAAAGGAAAAATTTGCAAGCTGAAGAAGTCATTGTATGGGCTGACGCAGTCATCAAGAGCATGGTTTGAAAGATTTAGTAAAGCCATGTTTGCTTTCAGGTACATTCAGAGTGACGCTGATCACACCATGTTCATTAAACATCATGAAGCTAAGATTAGATTACTTATTATTTATGTTGATGATATTATGGTGACTAGAAATAATGAAGAAGAAATGACTCACTAGAGAAATTTGTTAGCTAGCGAGTTTAAGATTAAGGATTTGGGAAAGTTAAGATATTTCCTGGGATAAAAGTTGCTAGATCTGAAAAAAGTGATTTTTATTTCTTAAAGAAAGTACATCTTTAATCTCTTTAAAGAAACTGGTATGTTGGGATGTAAAAATACAAAATCACCTATTGAAGCTAATCATAAGCTTCAACCTCGAGTGGGAAGTGCGGTTGATGTTGTTAGGTATTAGAGGTTGATTGTGAGGTTGATTTATCTTGCATATACTAGACTAGATATTGCCTATGTTGTAAGTATAGTGAGTCAATACATGCATGACCCTTGAAGTCTCACTTGGAAGTTGTACATCGAATTTTAAGATATTTAAAATCAGCTCTAGATAGAAGACTGTTATTTTCTAAACATGGCCTGTAACACCCACCGACCAATCCCGGAGAACCAGATGGTGGATGCCACAATCGGTGCCGGAGCACCATATTATGTCACTTATTAAAGCTAGATCACAAATTAGAAGTGGTTAAATTTTCATAAGGAGGCAAGTAATTAACATTTTGTTTTTTTTTTATACAGAAATAATGTTTAAGGAATTTCCTACGAAAATTTCGCAAGAGTTTCCCCTAAAAATTTACTTGCCACACAAAGAAAATATACACACTTCCAATTTTCTCAAAACCCCCAAAACTCCAATTCAACACAACATACCACAAGCACTTCTAAATATCCATCAACATACGCATAATATTCTAAACACATTCTTTTCAAGGAATCTATAATCATCATACACCAAAAATATAATAAGATGTTATTTCCTTAAATAATCATAACTCTTAATACATTATAAACTTATTATATCCAACCTCCACAACACAATATTTATATACATGCCAAAAATCACCATTTACAAAATATCCTACCCAAAATGTGATATCTACTGTGATGCTCCTCCTCTGGTCTTGAAGAACACCCTCCGCTCCTAACCTGCGTGTGATAAAAATCAATGCACTGAGTGGAAGACTCAGTGGTGCTAAATAACCAACAATTTAATTAACAAGAATAGCCAAGGTAAATCTTAAATTACTCAACTATATAAATACCGAAATCACATTCATTTAATTCAAATACTTTGAAAGCAATGAGAAGATTATAAATACAAATATGTCTTCATTCTTTTATAGCAATAATAAAATTTCATTTTTCATTAAGGCTCGTACTCATGCAGAATGAACATAAGCAGATTTGATCGTGGCCTATATTAGCGCCACCCCCATCACATACTCGTGGCCTATGAAAGCACCACCGTGGCCTATGAAAGCACCACCCCCATCACACAATCGTGGCCTATGAAAGCACCACCGTGGCCTATGAAAGCACCACCCCATCACACAAATAAGCGCGTCCGCCTATTATAAGGGCTGATAACCCTAGCATATGATCATAGCTTCATAATAACAAAATCAATCTCATCATACCACGTTTCAATCATGCATAGTAGAGCCCAAATCAAAATCATTCTTTCACAAAAGCAATAATTCTTAATCAAAACCTCTTCGTTTCTTAATACTCATCAGTTCAAAATTTTCACTCAAAACATTATAGATATATATAGACTTAATATAGTATAAAAGTACATAAATCAAGAACTTTTCAGCATTTTCATAAACTTGCCCTTTGCTGGGTTTTTAACACATAATTTGAGTTATGGGTCTCCAAATTGAATCAAATCAAATTCATTAGAAAGCTAAGATAAAATGCTACAAGTTTTCAGAAGGGACCACAACCCAGATCAAAGAGGAAGATAGCAAACAAAAGCTCAGAATACAGACCAACAGATCAGACCTAATTCAGCAGAACCAAGTCCAATGTTTCTTGAATTCCTACTTCACCAAATACTCAAATGAAACCAATCCAGAACGAGAGAATTCTCAAGACACAGGGAAACAACTTTTATGAAGAACTCAGAACCTAATCTTGTCATTATAGTGGTCAAAATGGGCACTCAGTTTAGTAATGCATGTGGCCCGACACAACAGAGTCAGTTTGGGTGTTTCAGCCATAAGTTGAGCTATGTATCTCCAATTTGGACACAAGAGGATGGGTTGGAAAGAGAAGTAAAGCTACAACTTTTATGAAGAACATAAGACGTTATTTTGCCATTTGAGAGGTCAAAATGGACAATCATTTCGGATATACAGGTAAGACACCATAACAGAACCAGTTTTGGTATTTAAATCATAAGTTGAGCTAAAATTATTGGAATTAGACATAAAAATATGTTTTGGAAAGCTGAGAAATAGAGCTACAACTTTCATGAAGAAGTCAGAAACAGATGGGAAGTACAAAGGGGTTGAAAATGAGTTCCAATCCCACGGCAGAACATATCTCACATTAAAATTCAGCAATTTAAACAAAACATACAAAGTTCCCAAAACATATTCAAAACCCTAACCATGTAAAAACAACTTAAACAAGTGAAAGTATTATTGCACTTACCTTATTAACAAGCTTGAAAAAGCTTGGAAATCCTTACTCCTTGGCTTTCTCTTTACCCTTTGAGGATGGTTCTCCAACCTCTTCAAAGCATGAAAAATCAACATTAAAAGCAAAACTTGACAAAAGAAATAGTTGGAGCATGATTTAATGCATCAATAACATGTCTAAACCATGAATTCTACTTAACAATTCACAAAACTCAAAAACCACAACTTACTTGCTTCAATAGTAACTTCACTTCTCTTTGCTTTTAATCACCAATCTCAACTTCTACTACTTAATTCTTAAGCATTAAGTCCTATTCTATGGTTTAATTAGGTAGTTTGGTGGTAAATTTGGAGGTAAGAAAATGAAGAAAATGAAAGAAGAAGGAAGAAGATGGAAATGGCGTGGAGAAGAGAAGAGAAGAAAGAAAACAAATGTTGTGGTGTTACTTTAAGGTGCCAAAGTCAAATTTGACTTCCAAATTTCATGCCAAATGTGTGGCTAAGATTAAGTCCTAAGTAATCTCATCCAATGGCTCTAAATATTCCTCAAATAATTCTCTTCTACTTTTTATTTAACTCCACCAATTAATTAAATGAACTCCACTAAAATAATTCCTCATTTATTTCTTAATATACCACACTAGAAATATTATGCATTTAATACATAAACTCTCCAATAATATTAATTAAATATTTTCTACCCGCCTAAATCATGCAAACATGCTCCAAAAATAGTAAATAAAATAGTAAATAGGCATAGTAATATTTTCGGACTAAAATAATATCAAGTCCCGGACCGATGGTACTATTCACAGACCGGTAAATCACTATTACCGACACTAAAAGAAAATCAGTCTGTTACAGTTCTCCCCCCTTAAAAGAAATTCGTCCTCGAATTTACCTGGTGTAAATAGTTGAGGATGCTGCTGTCTCATAATATCTTCACTTTCCCATGTAGCTTCCTCGGTCTTATGGTTTCTCCAAAGGACCTTTACCAAAGGAATTCTCTTATTCCTTAGTTCCTTGATTTCCCTAGCAAGTATCCTCACTGGTTCTTCCTCATAGGTCAAATCTGGCTCTATGGTAACAGAATCAACTGGTATCACATGCGATGGGTCAGATCGATACCTCCTCAACATAGATACGTGGAAGACATTATGTATTTTATCCAGTTCTGGTGGTAAAGCTAGTCTATAGGCCAACGGACCCACACGCTCAATGATGTCATATGGACCAATGAACCTAGGACTAAGCTTACCCTTTCTTCCAAATCTTATTACCTTCTTCCACGGAGATACCTTAAGGAAAACCTTATCACCCACTGCATACTCTATATCCCTCCTCTTCAAGTCTGCATAGGACTTCTGACGATCTGAAGCTGCTTTCAATCTATCTCTGATAATTCTGACCTTATCCTCTATGTCTCGAATCAAATCTGGACCTATAATCTTGCCCTCACTCAATTCTGACCAACATAGTGGAGTCCTACATCTCCTGCCATATAGTGCTTCAAAAGGGGCCATCTGAATACTCGACTGATAACTATTGTTGTAGGCAAATTCTACAAGTCAAATGTACTTCTCCCAACTGCCCTCAAACTCAATAGCACAAGCTCTTAACATATCCTCCAAAATCTGAATAACCCGCTCTGACTGACCATCAGTCTGAGGATGAAAAGCTGTGCTGAAATTCAGCTTAGTACCCAGGGCCTCATGTAGCTTCTTCCAAAATCTAGAAGTAAATCTCGGATCTCTATCTGAAATGATGGAAGAAGGAACCCCATGTAATCTCACTATCTCATCTATATAAAGCTCTGCATACTGCTCCATGGTGAAGTCAGTCCTAACAGGAAGAAAGTGTGCTGACTTAGTTAGTCTGTCAACTATTACCCATACAACATCTTTCTTTTTAGGAGTTAAAGGCAATCTAGTCACAAAATCCATAGTAACCTTATCCCATTTCCACTATGGAATAGAAGTAGGGTGTAACAAACCAGAAGGAAACTGATGCTCTGCTTTCACTTGCTGGCACATCAAGCACCTCGACACATAATCTGTGATATCCCTCTTCATCGCCGGCCACCAATAGTGTGATTTCAAATCATGATACATCTTATTACTGCCAGGATGCATAGCATAGGGACTACTATGAGCTTCCTTTAAGATACTCTTTCTCAACTCTGAAATTTTAGGCACATAAATCCGATCCCCAAAGTACAAGCAGTCGTCATCTTTAATCATAAATCTCTTTTTCTCACCCTTTCTGACTAGGCCTTTCCACACGGTAATAGTCTCATCACCCTGCTGTGCATCTCTAATCTGCTGTAGTAGGCTAGGTTTCATCATAAGCTCTGCGACAAGAGCACCATCTCTAGTCACAGATAAGCGTGCATTCATAGCACGAAGAGCAATTAATGCCTTTCTACTAAGTGCATCTGCCACTACATTAGCTCTACCCGGGTGATAATCAATAGTGAACTCATAGTCCTTAAGTAGCTCTAACCATCTGCGCTGCCTCAGGTTATGCTCTCTCTGCGTAAGCAGATACTTAAGGCTCTTATGATCCGTATACAAGTGGCATTTCTCACCATACAAGTAATGTCTCCAAATCTTCAAGGCAAACACAATAGCTGTTAACTCCAAATCATGGGTAGGGTAGTTCTTCTCATGTGGCTTCAGCTGTCGGGAAGCATAAGCAATCACCTTGCCCTCCTGCATAAGCACACAAACCAAACCATTATGCGAAGCATCACTATAAACATCATATGGTCTGCCTGGAGCTGGCTGTGTCAAAACTGGAGCCTCAGTAAGCATTGCCTTAAGCTTCTCAAAGCTACTCTGGCATCTATCAGTCCACTCAAAACGGACATCCTTATGGAGAAGTCTAGTCAAAGGGGCTGCAATAAGAGAAAACCCCTTGACAAACCTCCTGTAATATCTAGCCAAACCTAGGAAACTGCGAATCTCTGTGACATTCGTAGGTGGCTTCCAATCAAGCACTGCCTCAATCTTCTTCGGGTCCACCCGAATACCCTCTGCAGAAACAACATGCCCTAAGAAAGCAATCTCAGTCAACCAAAATTCACACTTACTGAGCTTGGCATACAACTGTCGGTCTCTCAAGGTCTGCAGAACTGTTCGTAGGTGATGATCATGATCCTCTCTAGTCTGCGAGTATACCAAAATATCATCAATAAAAACCACCACGAACTGATCCAAATAAGGATGGAAGATCTGGTTCATTAGGTCCATAAACATTGCTGGGGCATTAGTCAACCCAAATGGCATCACTAAAAACTCATAGTGACCATAGCGTGTCCTGAAAGCAGTCTTAGGTACATCTGATCCCTTCACCCTTAGCTGATGATAACCTGATCTTAGATCTATCTTCGAGAATACACTAGCTCCTCTCAACTGATCAAACAAATCATCTATCCGAGGCAATGGATACCGATTCTTCACAGTAACTTTGTTAAGTTGTCTGTAATCAATACACAATCTAAGTGAGCCATCCTTCTTCTTTACAAACAATACTGGAGCACCCCATGGAGATACACTGGGACGAATAAAACCCTTATCAAGCAACTCCTGAATCTGTATCTTTAACTCTTTCAATTCAGCAGGCGCCATCCGATACGGAGCAATGGATATCGGTGCAGTACTAGGCATAACCTCAATTCCAAACTCAACCTCTCTCTCAGGAGGTAAACCAGGCAACTCCTCTAGAAACACATCTGGAAAATCACATACTGTGGGTATATCATGGATACTAGGAGACTCTGACTCTGGAGCAAGTACGCAGGCTAAGAACACCTCACAGTCATACTGTATCATTCTCAAAGCGGTATTGGCTGAAATAACATTAGAGAGGTAATCCATCCTCTCCCCCACAACTACAATCTCCTCTTCAGACGGAGTCTGAAGCAAAATCCTCTTACGTCTACAATCAACAATGACCCCATGTCTAGACAACCAATCCATACCCAATATCACATCGTACTCCCGAAAAGGCAACTCTATCAAATCACCCGAAAATACATACCCATGAATGACTACATGGCAATCTCTATACACCTGATCAACTACTACACTCTGACCCAAAGGGCTAGTAACCTCAACGCTGTGCTCTAATGTCTCAGCATGCATACTACCCAGTCTACCCACATGTATGCATATGTATGAATGCGTGGAGCCCGGATCAATCAAAGCAAGTACAAAAGTGTCAAAGATAGAGAAGGTACCTGTAATGACGTCCGCCGCATCCCGCTGCTCCCTGGTCCTGATGGCATAAGCCCTCGCCTGTGCTCTAGCCTCTGGTCTCTCCACAGTCTCAGAAACTGGTCTCTCACTCCTAGTACCATATCCCTCACTACGGCCTCTACCTCTGCCTCTCTGAACATAGAGAGCTGGCCTCCCAACCTGCTGAGCTGGACGAGTCACAGTCATAGGACAATCCCTAATTATATGTTGAGTGAATCCACATCTATAGCAAGCTCGCATAGCTCTCCAACACACCCCAATATGTCTCCTGCCATACTGACTGCAAATTGGTAGACCTGACCATGCAGCACCTCCACCACTAGCAACAGATGAAGTCGGAGGAGCTGATCTCGGAAATATACCCCGACCAACTGTCTGGCTCGGTCTGACCCCCATCTGCGGTTCGCCTCTAAATCGCTTGCTACTAGAATGGATTCCTGAAGTTTGTCTAGACGTAGCACTTTGAAATCTCTTATACTGACTGCTCTGCTGGATCCTCTGACCTCTGGCCTGTCTCTCGTTCCGAATAAGCTCAAGCTCTGTAGCAGCCTTCACCAAACCAGCTAATGTAGTGTGGGGCTGGGATGTCAAGTGCATCCTATACTCATCCAGTAACCCCTTCCGAAACCGCTTACACCGATCTGCTTCAGTAGGGACCAGCTTAGAAGCATACCTACTCAACTGCAGAAACTCCCGCTCATACTCGGAGACAGTCATCCGTCCCTGCCTAAGCTCAAGGAACTATGCTATCCTCTGATCCGTGTATAACTCCCCTCCATATTTCTCCCGAAAAGCAGAGAGAAAGAAATCCCAAGTAACATCCTCGGCTCTCGCTGTCTTAACCATAGACTCCCACCATAGGTAAGCCTCTTCCTTTAGTAAGGAAACAGCACAAATCAATCTATCTCCAGGAGTACACTGCATCTGGTCAGAAACCCTCTCTGTAGCTTGGAGCCAAAATTCTGCTGCAGAAGGATCATCATCTCTCCGACCCATAAAATCCTCAACACGATACTTCCGCAGTCTCTGTACCGGGGAAGGAACTGGAACAGGGGCTGGTGTGACTGGAGCCTGGGGAACAGCTCCCACAGCCAGGTAGTTTGGTGGTAAATTTGTAGGTAAGAAAATGAAGAAAATGAAAGAAGAAGGAAGAAGATGGAAATGGCGTGGAGAAGAGAAGAGAAGAAAGAAAACAAATGTTGTGGTGTTACTTTAAGGTGCCAAAGTCAAATTTGACTTCCAAATTTCATGCCAAATGTGTGGCTAAGATTAAGTCCTAAGTAATCTCATCCAATGGCTCTAAATATTCCTCAAATAATTCTCTTCTACTTCTTATTTAACTCCACCAATTAATTAAATGAACTCCACTAAAATAATTCCTCATTTATTTCTTAATATACCACACTAGAAATATTATGCATTTAATACATAAACTCTCCAATAATATTAATTAAATATTTTCTACCCGCCTAAATCATGCAAACATGCTCCAAAAATAGTAAATAAAATAGTAAATAGGCATAGTAATTTTTCCGGACTAAAATAATACCAAGTCCCGGACCGATGGTACTATTCACAGACCGGTAAATCACTATTACCGACACTAAAAGAAAATCAGTCTGTTACATGGCCATTTGAAAATCAAAGACTATACAGATGCAGATTGGGCTGGTTCCCTTGATGACAGAAGATCAACCTCAAGTTATTGTGTTTTTATTGATGGAAACCTAGTCACATGGAGAAGCAAGTAGCAGGCTATTGTTGCTAGGTGAAGTGCAGAAGCTAAAATAGAGCTATGACATAAGGATAATCTGGTCCAACATGATCAAACTAAACAGATAGAGATTAATCGTCACATTGTAGAAGAGAAGATAGTCGAAGGTTCCATAAATGTCTCCTATATAGCTTCCAAAAAAACAACTAGCTTATGTTGTTATAAAGGATTTGAATAGCAAATTGTTTCATCCTTTTGTTTGAAAGTTGGGCATATATAATATCTATACACCAACTTGAGGGGAGTGTTGAAATTTGTGTAATTAAAAAAAATATTATATTTCCTAGTTTATATTTATTTCCTATTTAGTTTATTTCCAATATATGATATTGTCTTTGTATATGTAAAGTGTAGTGTAGAGGTTGTAAATTCATAAAACAAAAACCTTCTCTTCTTCAAATTCTACATATATGATTATTTATTTATGAATTATCTAAAAGTTCAAATTAATATAATTATTTATTTTAACTAGTAAATTTAATTAATCAAATGTATCTAAAATAATCAAAATTATATTGATTATTCCTTTTAATTAATATGAGATATTTAAAAAATTAATAACTCCGATTAATAAAATAATAAGATATGTTTAAAAATTAATACTCGTATTATTATAATGTTAATTAATATTTAGAAATAGATCTAATCATATACATATACACATGAACAGTTGTATTAATTTTACAATTTTATTTAAAAATTAAAATTTTAAAAGTTTAATTTACCTATGAAACGACCCGAAAATTTAATTTCGTAGAATTTTCATTTAAAAACTAAATTTTTTATTTTCAACCAATGAGATTATACCGGCTAGTATTTTATTATTGCTAAACTGGACCCATTAACCAATTTGATTTTTCGAAAACCAAGCGAAAAACTCGAAAACCAAGCAAATTGAGCCGAATCATTGAATTAGACCAAACCGGTTCGAATCGAACCGGAATGGTCTAGAAGCCCCAAGATTTTTTTTTTCTTTCTTTTCTTTTTTTCTTTTTCTTCTTTTCTTTTTCCCTTCTTCTTCCTGGAGCCAGCGCCATGCGCGCGACACCCCCTCCCCCTCCCTTTTTTTTCCGACCACCCGAGACCATCGCCAACCTCGTTGTCGCCTCCTCACTGCAGCAGCCCTCGCCTCCCTTCCTCTCTCTCTCCTTTCGTTTCTGGCGTACACTCACAGCAGACTTGCGAGTTTGTGATCGGGAAATCGCGTCGCCTCTTTAGCTCAACTCTCCGGCGATCGATCGACTCCAGCTTCATCCCCGTCGACGGTGTAGCTCCGCTCTCCCCTTCTCCATCGTCGTTCATCTACTGGTGCAGCAAATCGCAAGGAGTTGCGATATCGTTCTTCGGCAGGGACAGTGGCATTTCCTTTCTGTCTTGCACTTTTCCGACATTTTCGCAACTGGGTAAGCAATTTCCAACCTTTCTCTTAGTAAGGTAAGTTGATTAGTGAATTTGCCAGCCTGTGTGCTATGAGATTAAACTGGAATTTAGGAATTTTATTTTTAATTATTCCTTCAAATTATTGTTTGATAGTGTACATATGAGGTAGTAGGTCTAATATTTGCAACAGATTGGTTAGTTGGTGTGCAATTTAAGATTTTAGCGTAGAAAAACTACGAATCTGTGTAGTGGCAGCAAATATATTAAATTGTTGTAGAAGACAAATATGGATGAGGAAGTGTATTTTTTTTTATTTCCAGGTCGATAGATATTCATAAATGCTTATTCATATTCAATAGATGATGGTTCATGGATCATTAAATGGAATTTCGAGATCTTAATTAATAACAAGGAAATGGAAGAGTTTATAAATTATAATTGCATATAATTATTAAAGATATATATATATATATATATATATATATATATATATATATATATATAGTTACACTAGAAGGATATAAACGTTAAGCCAATATAAATTTGCAATTGTTTATCTACTTAGT
>NC_143159.1:10161008-10186246 GCF_041381405.1 Jatropha curcas
AGCTAAGATTTAGCTATCATCGTGTGTATCTTAAATTTCCTTAAAAGTAAGAGCAAATGTTGAAATTTTTTATTAAAAATGGAAGAAAGCATATAATGTTGTACCTATGAGTATGACTTGTCATATTTCAATGTCATAGCCATCAAAGCATAAACACGTACTATTACTTTTATCAAAAATTAGAAAAAATAATTTAATTTTATTAAATGTTATTAGGTGTATCAAGCTTACATGCGTGCGTAGACGTCAGGTGAGAAAATAAAACTCTTGACCTTAATTACTTTAAGTTTTTTTGTTTCACTTTTAAAATAAAATGATAATATGTTCATACATACAATTTAATTTATTTATTATTAATGATGATTACTGTTAATTCAATCTTTAATTTTATTCTGAAATTAGTTGGAGATCTCTTTAAATATTCGGGAAAGAGGGCTTTGTCCCCTTTATAGACCTATGATATAAATTCAAATTAAGAAAAAAAAAAAAACAGCATAACTAAGAAATACTCATTTATTATTTTATTTTATTTTATTATATAAATAGCACCATTTCAAGAAATTTGACAAGATATATTCATCTAGTATTTGAATCTTAATGAGGTAATGACAAGTCATCGACCAACTAAGATTTACATTATTATTATTATAGTCTCAAATTTTGACTTTACTGAATTAATTATAATGACAAAAGGAAAAAAAGAAATGCAGAAAATGAGCAATTAATGAGGTAATGATAAGTTATTAATATTTTTGCTCGGTTTTAATTCCTATTAAAGCTCGATTATATAAGTTAATTAACATTTGCTTCCATAGTAACATTCAAATTTTAAAAATTGATTTTCTTTACAAATGGTTAATGTATATTAACTCCGTTTTAACTCCTTCCAAAGCAATTTTAATCTTTATTTTTAACGAAAGTTAAAATTATGATAGAATAATGAAATTTTTAATGATTAATGCACACTAACGTTTGAAATTTACCGATTAATGAACTTTTTGAAATAGAATAATGAATAAAAATTTGAAATTTAATTATCATGATGATTACAATGTGAAAGTGATTTTCTTTAATGAGACATATAATTCAGTTACTACCAAATTAGTGTTCCTAATATTCAATGATGATACAATGTGAAAGTGATTTTCTTTCCATTTTTTAGAAAGAAATGTTTGTAATTAAATAATTTTAAAAATTTTGAAATTTTATACTGATAAATGAAAGTTTTTAATTTAGTAATGTATGATCTAAATCCATAACAGATCTAAATAATTAAAAGTTGAAACCTACACAGTCACTTTCATACCTTAGCCATGTTCTATATGAAAGAAGAAAAGAACAAATAATGGTGGCACTCTAATATATTTAAAATTCTTTCCAACTTGTTTGAGACGTTTAGTTTGAAATACTTGATTAGAGTACTCATAATAATTCATTTAGTGCTCCATTTATTTCCGAAAAAATAACTTGCTGAAAAGAAAATATTTTTCAGCAAGTTATTTTCCAACATTTGGTTATTATATGAAAAATCACTAGCAAAATATTTTCTGGCGTTTGGTACAATATTAAAAAAATTTAATTTTCCAACATATAAATCATGCAATTACACCTATTATATTTCACATAAATATATGCAAATTCATAAGAAAAAAAAATAAAAGGCCGAATGTCATAATAAAAAAATATTTTTGATATTTTACTGTAATTTCATAAAATTCATACCAAAATTCATACAATATTTAAAATATAGTTTCAATTACAAAAAAGCAATAGTAATAATATTCGTCCTAAAAATAATAGTGATAACATTGGTTCATATAATATTCTCTCTCGAAAACCGCATTTAAACCTGGTTCTCTAAGTATATGTGAGTTTTGGTCACATATTATTGCACCACTTCCTGCTATAATACTTGCAGCTGCACCCATACAAGCTGCTCGAATAGATTTGTCATCCATCTACGAAGCAAAAATACAGATTTACTATTTAGTGATTCAATAAATAAGGAAAGACAGAAAATGGATGATTGATTTATGTCATGTGACTAATCAGTTATCACATGAAATATTACTAAAGTACTAATAAAAATAAAGAATAAAATCCATTTGATTAGTGAAACTTAACCATTTCAAGGATCAGCCCGTAAAACCAACTCGACAAAAAATAAACACAACAAAGTATAGAAGCGTCTACAATTTGAAACCTGATACCTAATTATGTAGATAAGCAGAGCATCAAATTTTTAGCATTGCTAATGGGTATAAAGCATCAATAAAGCCTACTTCTAAATATCTAAATTACATTTCTTTAAAGGGAATACCCCCTCTGACTATCGTCAAAAGAATAAAGGTGGACCTAAACCTAGTAAAAGCCCAAATGCCACGAGATCTAATAATAAGACCAACACTAGGTCAGGCCTAAGAGGCCCACATTAGGGGATTTTTTCGATTTCACTAATGAGCCTAACAAATCCAAGGTCGTTGTGCAATGCCTAATGATCCTTAACCCATAAACGAATTTTGTTGTGATGATTGTTTCGAACCTAGAAGGATATGTGGATGCTGATCACAAAACCATGCACGTAGAATCTTCTTTAGCTGCTGATCCCCACTCAGGTAGGGGGCGTTCGAAGTCTTTTGTTAGAAGACCGGCCTCCGGATTTACAAGGATTAAGAGTGACTATCTCCCTCATCCAACTGACTTTCCCCCTTTTCAATCTCAGGATTTGATGCCATCTCCATTTTATAGCTCTTTGGACAGGGATTCAGAGATGGTTATGGAAACTGCAGCTGGATCAGGATCTGACGACAAGGGAGAAGATGATAATGTTTTATTTGAGAAGAGACCAGGGATTCGTACTTGGTGGACTGAGAATCGCAGGCCAATGGATTTTGTTATTCTTGTTTTGTGTACTTTTATTATGTCGATAATGTCATGGAATTGTCAGGGATCGGCCAGCCCCTCATTCATGCAAACTCTTAAACTACTTTTAGGCAAGTATAAGCCTTCGGTTCTCATTCTTCTAGAGCCATGCATCAGTGTTAGCAGCGAAGATAAGGTTGTCAGGAAGATTGGCTTCAAGTATTCTCATCGGGCAGAAGCTACGGGTTTTGCAGGAGGCTTATGAATCCTCTGGAATATTCAATGGGAGATTTGGATTCTTAATAATAACTCTCAGTGGGTACACATGGGTGTCAGTGTGGACGGTAAGGCTTCAATGGAAATTATCGCAGACCATGCGAGTCCTCAGTCTACTGTTAGAAGCTCTTTATAGGATGACTCGAATTTTATTAACATAGTTAATCCGTAGTTGCTTTTAGGAGATTTCAACTCCATCTTGTGCAAAGAGGAAAGATTCGGTGGTGCTAGGCACAAGTCAAGTATTGATACTGGCTTTGCCTCGTGGTTCTATGCTTGTAAGCTGACTGATCTGGGGTTTCATGGTGCTAGATTTACTTGGAAAAGGGGGTCCCTTTTAGACCAATTAGACAAAGCTCTATGCAATGACAGTTCGCATTTACAGTTATCGAATGTAGTTGTTCATCACTTGCCTCGTATTTCGTCGGATCATCATCCTATTCTTGTTAAGGTCTATGGTGGATAGGCGATGGGTTCTCATCAGGTTCCTTTCCAGTTTCTTACTGCATGGTTAACGCATGCAGATTTCAAGGATTTTGTTCATGCAAGTTGGGATTCTAATGCCTCCCTTATCCAAGCCATTTTGGATTTTATATCTAAATTGGAGATTTGGAATCGGGATGTGTTTGGGAATGTTTTTCACCAGAAAAGCGCATTTTAGCTCATTTGGATGGGATTCAGTGCGTTTTAGAAGGGAGGAACAATATTTATTTAAGTAAATTAGAAGAGGTCCTAAGGAGAGAGTTGGAGGTGATCTGCGGCATGAAGAGCTTATTTAGTTCCAAAAAGCTAGGGCCAAATGGGTTCTTGATGGGAACTGTAATACCTCTTATGTTCATCTTCAAGCGATTCAAAGAAGAGCCAGGAACAGAATCTCCATGGTAAAAGGTGATGATGGGGTTTGGGACGAGGATTCTCATGTTCTTATGTCCATGGCTGCGGATTTTTTTGGTCAGTTATATTCGGAAGAGAGATTTGTGCACCCGATTTTTCCTATTTCTCGGTGTTTTCCTGTTTTAACTAACGCTACACTTTTGGCTTTGCAAGTCCGGCCTTCTATTATGGAAATTAAACAAGCTCTTTTTCAGATGAGCCCGTGGAAAGCCCCAGGTCTGGACGGCCTCCAGGCTAGGTTTCAGAATTAGTGGAATGTTGTGGGGGCCTCTGTTTGTAAAAGTGTTATTGACTTTTTTACAGGAAAGTAGCTGGATGAATTTTTTAATGCTAGCATGCTTGTTCTAATTCCTAAGGTGGCTAGTCCGGTACGTATTAATCAGTTTAGGCCTATTAGTTTCTTAACGTTTTCTATAAGATTGTTATGAAAATATTGATTAATCGGCTTAAGCAAATTCTGCCTAAAATTGTTAGCCCTATGGCAGGCATATTACGAACAATATTGTGACTGTGAAAGAAATTATTCCTCTATGAGTTCCTACAAGAGAGGAAAGGGTTTAATGGCTATTAAGGTGGATTTGGAGAAGGCCTATGATCATATTCGATGGAGTTTTCTTATGGACACTCTCCTGGATGTTGGGATGCCAGATAATCTTGTTTCGGCTATCATGCAATGTGTTTCTTCTTGTTCCATGCAGGTCAACTGGAATGGAGGCTTATTAGAAAAATTCTATCCGTCTAGAGGCTTGCGTCAAAGGGATCCTCTGAGCCCATATCTTTTTTTTCTTATGTCTTGAACGCCTATCCCATGCTATTTCCCAAGTTGTTACATAGGGGCAGTGAAAACCTATCTTTATCACGAGAAATGGTCTGGCTCTTAAACATTTATTTTTTGCAGATGACTTAATTCTTATGGCTGAGGCGTCCTTGGACCAGGCTGATGTTATTAAGGGGGTTCTAGAGAATTTTTGTGCCCGCTCAGGTCAGAAAGTCAATGCTACGAAAACTCATATTTTTTATCTGTAAGAATGTTAATTGTAATCTAAAATCTTAAATAGCTCATAATTTGGAGTTTTGAGTCACGGGTGATTTAGGAAAATATTTGGGTGTTCGCCTGCTTCATGGGAGAGCGACTGTGGTGACTTATTCTTATATTCTTGATAACGCCAATCATAAACTCTTAGAATGGAATGCAAGTCATTTATCCATGGCAAGAAGAGTAACTCTTGCTAGCTCTGTTATTGGTTCGATGCCTCAATATGCCATGCAAATAACGAGATTATCGATTCGTATCTGTGAGAATGTGGAAAAAATTTATAGAAATTTCATTTGGGGGTCTTCTACTGCTCAAAGGAAGGTCCACCTTCTCCCCTGGTCTCAAGTGGTGCTCCTTAAGTTGCATGGCGGTCTAGGATTTCATAATTTATGGGTTTTGAATGAGGCTTTCCTTTGGAAGCTTGGCTAGGGTATTGTGTCTTGTGAAAATGCTTTATGGGTTAAGGTTCTCTCTAGCAAGTACAAGCTGGCGATTGATTCTTGTCCTTCTGATAGTGCAAGGAATCGGGATTCGCTTCTTAGCAAAGGTTTAATGGATATGTGGCCTTGTAGTAAAAAAACTGATATGAAGCTATATGAAAAATGATTTAGAAACTGGAATATATTGGACTTGGAAGCACACAACTTCTTATTTACTACTGAATATTTATAGAAGAAAAGAAACATCACTACTTAACAACTACTACAAATAATCTGAAAAAAAATCTGAACTATTCTCCTATAATTAAGCAACAAGTAAATCATGATTAAAGACTTATTTAAAAAAAAAAAACTGTGGAGACTTAATCAAATACTAAAGGCAAATTACTAACAATCTCCTCCTTGCCTTAGTATTTGCATACACCTAACTTGTTCCTTAACACTTCGAATCTTGCTTTAGGAAGACCTTTAGTTAAAATATCTGCAGACTGTCCTTGTTCTGCAAAACACTAACTTGATTTCGCCATCTTTCTGCTTTTCCCTCAAGTGATAGAGCCTAATGTTAAAGTGCTTAGTTTTCCATGAAAAACGAGGTCCTTTGAGATTGCAATAGCAACTTGGTTGTCAACAAAAATCTGTTGGATCATTTTGCTTTATCTAAAAGTCTTCAAGTATTTTTCAGATCCAAATTGCTTATTCACTGTAGCATTTACTGCAATAAACTCTGCTTCTGTTGTGCTTTGAGCAACAACCTCTTGCTTTTTTGAACTCCATGAGAAAACACCTGGGCTAAAGCTGAAATAAAAACCAGTTTTGCTTCTCATATCATCAGTAGAACCTGCCCAATCACTATCAGAAAAACCTTAGAGCTGAAGATTTTTAAGGCCATAATATTGGATGTCATAATCAGTTGTGCCCTTCAAATATCTTAAAATACGCTTAGCAGCTACAAAATGAACTTTACTAGCACAATTCATAAACCTTGACAACAAACTTACGGCAAAAGTTATGTCTGGTCTTGTAGCTGTGAGATACATCAAGCAACCGATCAAACTCCTGTACAACCCTTCATCCACCTTTTCAGCTCCATCATCTTTATTGAACTTCTCCTTCAGATTCATTGATGTGCTAATTTCTTTGCAATCTTCCATGTGAAACTTCTTAAGAATTTCTGTTGCAAACTTCTGCTGGCATATGAAGACTTCATGAGCACTTTGTTTCACCTCTAGGCCTAAAAAATTGGACAACAAACCAAGATCTGTCATCTCAAAAACTTTGAACATATCAACTTTAAATTCGTTCACCATTTTTTCATTGCTTCCTGTAACAAGCAAATCGTCAACATAAACAGACACTACAATTATGTTAGCATTTGATTTCTTCACATATAAAGTGGCTTCACTTGGAGTTTTCACAAATCCAAGACTTTGAAGATAATCACCAACTCTACTGTACCAGGCCTTGGGAGCCTATTTAAGGCCATAAAAAGCCTTCTTCAGTTTGTAAACTTTCTCCTCCTTACCCTTGACTAGAAATCCCTCAGGCTATTCAACATAAATTTCTTCTTGAAGGAAACCATTTAAAAAAGCTAACTTAACATCCAGCTGATAAAGTTTCCAACCTTTTTTGCGCAGGCAAGGCCAGCAACATCCTTATAGTATCCAAACATGCAACAGGAGCAAAAGTTTCTAAAAAATCTACTCCGAAGAGTTGATTATACCCTTTCACGACTAATTTGGCTTTGTGTTTGTTTACAGAACCATCAGCATTGAGTTTGGTCCTATAAACCGATTTCACTCCAATGATCTTTCTATTTTGAGGTTTGTCCATCAACTCCCAAGTGTCATTCTTCTCGATCATTTTTAGCTCATCTTTCATGGAATCTATCCATTTGTCATCCTTCATTGCTTCATTGAATTCTGCAGGCTTAAAAATAGTAACATTACTTCTTGCACAGACATCAGATAATGACTTGTGCCATGAACTGGAATCTCATCTATATTGTCATCAAGTTCTTAAAAGAATTTTGGAAATTCTCTTTCTATTGGCTCCTCCCAAATCTATTGGTTGTCCTCCATAAATTTGACATCTCGAATTACAATAATTTTCCCATTTTGAGGTTGGAAAATTCTGTAAGCTTTAGAGGTGGTGCTGTATCCAACAAATACACTAGGTTCTGCCTTCTTATCAAGTTTATCTCTCTTCACCTGTGGCACATAAGAAAAACATAGACAACCAAAAATTTTGAGATTTTGTAAATCTGGCTTATAACCAAACCAGTCGAGAGCCTATTCAACAAGAAGACTGCAGTACTTGATGCTTCTGCCCAAAGATTTTTTGGCAACTCCTTTTCATAAAGCATACACCTTGCCATCTCCATGATGCTCCGGTTCTTTCTCTCACTTACGCCGTTCTGCTGGGGAGTGTAAGGAGTTGTGAGTTGGTGCTCAATACTTGCTTCTTCATAAAATTTATCAAAAGATGCATTTTTGTACTCTTTTCCATTGTCAGATCTTATTGTACGTATCCTGCAATCACTTTAATTCTCCACCCAACTTTTAAATTTCCAAAATATATTAGCAACCTCAGCTTTGGATTTGAAGAAGTAAATCCAACAAAATCTAGTGTAATCATCAATAAATGTAATATAGTACTGATTACCATTTAAAGATGATGTTTTCTGAGGTCCTCCGACATCTGAATGCACCAGCTGCAGCTTGTGTGAGGCTCTCCATGCTGTTCGAGGAAATGGTTTCCTGACTTGCTTTCCATATTGACAAGCTACACAATGAGCTAGCTCTTCTTCGAGTGGTGGGACTCCCTTCACAAAGTCATTTTTCTGCATATACAGTAATCCAGCATGATGAAAGTGTTCCAACCTTTTGTGCCATAGCTCTGCATTGCTGAAGTGACATGCAAGTGCTGCTTGGCCATTCTCTAGCAAATTCAGAGCAAAACTCTTGGACTTCATCATCACCTTAAAAACATTTCTGCCCATTGCATCCTTAATAAAGCACCACTTATCCTCAAAAAAGACTTTGTAGCCTTTTTCAAGAAGCTGCCCAGCACTCAACAAATTTTGATCAATATCAAGCGCATACAAAACATCAGGGATATGTTTCAAACCTATCAAGCTCTCAATTTCCACTGTGCCTTTTCCCTTGACTGGAATAAGCTAGCCATTTCCAATCCTTACTTTAGAGATAAAAGTCTTATTTATCTTTATGAAGAGAGTTGATCATTGGTCATGTGATTGGTGCAGCTGCTGTCTATCAACTAAGAATCACCTGAGTTGTTCTTAGCTGCAAAACATGTCGCCACAAAGAGTTGTTCATTATCATTTTCTTCTAAATGTGCTTTTGCTACTTCGGACTGTTGGGATTTGCACACTCTCTCCATGTGTCCCATGATGCCACACTTTCTGCACTTAATGTCAGGCCTCCACCAACTTCTTAGACTGATGGTTTGACTTTTTGTAGTGTGTACAAGGTGATCCAGCACCTTTGTTGTTGTGGCGGTGCCCACTCAGTGGGACCCACATAGTTGAAAAAGGAAGAAGAAAATTGGGCAAAGAAGAAAAATTTTTTCGATGAGGTGATTCATTTTTCGGTGGACGTGTGATTAACGCGTCCACCTCTCTTATAAAATGGAGATGGCTCAGTTCATCTCACCATACCAACAAGAGAGAACAAGGGAGAATTTTCAGTTTTAGAACGGGTTCTAAAACTAGGGTAGAGAAAAATAGTGAAGATAATTTGGGGTGTTTTTGGGAAACACTTTTTGAGTGCCACTATTTTTATATTACTCCCTTTTTAAGCCTACTATTTTTAGTGGAAGAAATATTCGGAGTTGGTCCCGTGGATGTAGCCCTAAACAGTTAAAGGATGAACCACAATATCTGTGTGTTATATATCTATTTTTCGTTACATAATTATTCTTGTAATTTTTATTAACGGTACCTAACAAGTGTTATCAGAGTTAAAGGTTCTAACAGATCCAGCCAGGCATATAGAGGTACCAGATCCGTGGATATATTTTGAAAAAAAAATATATCACGACGACGAGAAAATTATGATGAGTCCATTGGTGCAGTCCATTCGAAAAGACATTGCAGAATCAACCTAGTAATGAATAGTAAAATAGTAACTCAAATCTGGTGGTGAACAGTACTATTGGCATTACTATTGCTGAGCCAAGCCCAGCACTATTCACGGATAATACTATTCACGTGTACAGTTACTATTTATGCCTACAGGTACTATTTACGTATACTGTTACTATTCACATATATTACTATTCACGTATACGATTTTTGTTGGTAGTAATATTTTGCACAAGTCAAAAACGGATGATAGAACAACAAGCACAATGGTTAGACTCAACTCATCAAACTATGCAGTATGGAAGATATTAATGGAAGATCTTATATGCTGCAAAGATCTCTTTGAAACGATTGAGTTGAAAGGAGTCAGGCCAACTTCAATAAATGAGACCGATTCGAAATCGATTAACAGAAAAGCAGTCGCAACTATTAGGCGGTCTGTTGAAATGAGCGTCATAAATTATATCGCTCATGAGAAAGATGCCTATTCAATATGGAAGAAGTTGGAGGACATGTATGAGCGAAAGAATGCCCAGAACAAAGCTTTTTTAATTAGAAAGCTTGTAAATCTAAAGTACAGAGATGGCAAAAGTGCTTCAAATCACTTGGGCAAATTCCAAGAAATATTGAACCAACTGACGACGTCAAAAATAGTGTTTGACGACCAGGTGCATGCACTATTCTTATTGAGTTCCTTGCCGGACAGTTGGGAGACGCTGACTATTACGCTCAATAATGTGTCAGAGGGGAATCTAACCTTAACCACAGTTAAGGAAAGTATTCTGAATGAAGATACCAGATGAAAGGAGACTGGTACGAGTAGCAACTCAGATGCACTCGTTACAGTTACAGAAAGGAGGGGGAGAAGCAAAACCAGATACCCCCAAAATCCAAACAAACATGACAATTCATGGAGAAGATCCAAGTCAAGAAAAGGTGTCACTTGTTATCATTGTGGCAAGCCCGGTCACATCCAAAGGCACTGCAAAAAGTGGAAGAAGGAACGAGCCAAAGAAAATGATGAGGAAAAAGATAATACAGAGGTAGCTTCAGTAGCTATTGATGTTGACGCACTTGGTGATGGTAGTGCGCTGATTTCTCATGCTGGTCTCAGTGAGTCTTCCACTAGTCAACAATCTCTTTGGATTATTGACGCTGCATGTTCTTATCATATTTCTTCAAAGAAGGAATATTTTTCATCACTTAGCCTCGAAGATTACTGTCATGTCAAGACTTTGAATGGCACATATTTGAAAAATTGCAGCATTGGAACAGTATGCATCAAAACCAATGCTGGTTATGATCTCTAGTTGGAAATGTGAGATGCACTCCTACGACAAACTTCAATCTGATCTCAGTTCATTGTCTTGATGAATTGGGTTATGCAAATCTGTTTGTCAACAGAACTTGGAAGCTTTCCAAAGGTAACCTAGTGTTCGGAAGAGGAAGACAGTGCAACACCCTCTACTACACCCAGGCCAAAGTTTGCAGAGGAGTGGTGAATGCAGTTGAAGATTCATCTGCTGAGTTATGGCACAAACGACTTGGTCATTTGAGTGAGAAAGGAATGGAGACTCTCACCAAGAAGAAAATGCTATCTTTGAAAGGGTTGCCATTAAAAATATGCACTGATTGTTTGTTTGGTAAACAACATAGAGTTTCCTTTCAAAGATCACATTCTCCATCTAGAAAACCTGGTATTGTAGAATTGGTACACACTGATGTTCGCTCAATGGGTGACAAATCCTTGAGTGGTTGCTGATATTACGTCAGCTTTATTGATGACCATTCTAGATATGTGTGGGCTTTACCAATAAAGTTAAAAGACCAGGTGCTAGATCTGTTTAAAGTCTTTCATGTCAGTGTTGAAAGACAAACGGGAAGAAAGCTAAAATGTGTTAGAGCTGATAATGGTAATGAGTACAGAGGACCATTTGAGAAGTATTGCTCAGAACACAGCATCAGACTTCAGAAGACAGTTACTAAAACTCCACAACAGAATGGAGTTGCAGAGAGAATGAACAAGACCATTATTGAAAGGGTTCGATGTATGCTCTCTCATGCTAAACTTCGTAAAACCTTTTGGGCTGAAGCAATAAATACTGCAGTTTACTTGATCAACCTTTCACCTTCAACCTCCCTCAACGGAGATGTACCAGAAAGGGTGTGGTCAGGGAAAAATATTTGTTACGATCATCTTAGAATATTTGGCTGCAAGGCTTTTGTTCATATTCCAAAAGATAAAAGATCGAAGCTTGATTCGAAGTCAAAACAGTGTATCTTCTTAGGTTATGGAAATGATGATTTTGGGTACAGATTATGGGATCTAGTTGAAAAGGAGCTCATCAGAAGCAGAGATGTAGTATTCCTGGAAGACCAAACCATTGAAGACTTTGAGAAAAATGAAAAGCCAAAGTCTATCAATGAGTTTCCTATTAGTCTTAATGTAGAACCTCGTGTAGAACCATAAAACGATGAAGAAGACGATGGTGAACCAGTTCAGAATGTTGCTGAACCAGGTCCTATAGAAGAACTGCCTCAACCGAGAAGATTTGCGAGAGGCAGGATACCTTCCCAGAGATATTCTCCTAATGAGTATGACTTGTTGACTCAAGGGGGAGAACCAGAGAACTACCAGGAGGCAATGGAAGATTGTAAAAAGAATGAGAGATGGAAAGCCATGCAAGATGAAATGGAGTCCTTGCACGAGAATCAGACTTATGAGTTGGTTAAACTACCTCAAGTTAAGAAAGCACTGAAGAACAAATGGGTGTGCAGGTTGAAGACTGAACAGAACAACTCACAGCCGAGGTACAAGGCAAGACTGATTGTGAAGGGATTCGGTCAGAAGAAAGGAGTTGAC
This sequence comes from Jatropha curcas, assembly GCF_041381405.1. Taxonomy (NCBI): domain Eukaryota; kingdom Viridiplantae; phylum Streptophyta; class Magnoliopsida; order Malpighiales; family Euphorbiaceae; genus Jatropha; species Jatropha curcas. The sequence continues at coordinate 10,173,482 of NC_143159.1, forward strand.
TTTGAAGAAATTTTCTCAATCGTAGTCAAGATGTCTTCTATCAGAGTTGTGCTCGGTTTAGCAGCTAGCTTGAATTTGGAGATCGAGCAACTTGATGTAAAGACCGCTTTCCTCCATGGTGACTTAAAGGAGGAAATTTATATGGAGCAGCCAGAAGGGTTCAGAGTCAAAGGCAAAGAACACTTGGTGTGTAAATTACAGAAGAGCTTGTATGGCCTCAAACAAGCTCCTAGACAATGGTACAAAAAGTTTGACTCTTTCATGGTAAATCACGGGTATGAGAAAACTACTTCTGATCATTGTTTATTTGTGAAAAAGTTCGTAGAAGGCGACTTTATTATTCTCTTGTTATAAGTGGATGATATGCTTATTGTGGGCCAAGATGCTGAGAAAATTGAGAGCTTAAAAAAGGAGCTTGGAAAATCCTTTGCCATGAAGGATCTGGGATCGACAAAATAGATTCTCGAAATAAAGATCTCCAGAGACAGGAAAAAGAGAATGTTGTGGCTATCTCAAAAGAAGTACATAGAGAAAATTCTCAGCAGATTCAACATGAGCAATGCGAAACCAGTTTGTACTCCACTTGCAGGTCATTTCAAATTAAGTCTCAGTCAATGTCCTTCAAATGAGAAAGAAAAAGAAGAATTGAAGAAGATTCCTTATGCATCTACCGTTGGCAGCTTGATGTACGCCATGGTATGCACAAGACCGGATATTGCTCATGCTGTTGGTGTTGTTAGCCGATTTCTTTCAAATCCAGGTAAGGAACACTGGAATGCAGTGAAGTGGATTCTCAGGTATCTTAAGGGCACTTCCAAAATCTGCTTATGTTTTGGTGATAATAGACCTGTGTTAGATGGTTACATAGATGCAGATATGGGTGGTGATGTTGATTCACACAAATCAACTTCGGGATATCTGATGACTTTTCCAGGAGCAGCAGTTTCTTGGCAATCAAAATTGCAAAAATGCATTGCACTCTCATCCATTGAGGCGGAATATATCGCCATTACAGAAGCTAGCAAAGAACTCTTGTGGATGAAGAAATTCCTACAAGAATTGGGTATAGAACAAGAGAAGTACATTCTGCTATGTGATAGTCAAAGCGCAATACATTTTAGCAAGAATTCGACCTTTCATTCAAGGTCAAAGCACATTGATGTAAGGTATCATTGGATACGTGATGCGCTAGAGATGAAGTTATTTCAGATTGAAAAGATTCACACTGATAATAATGGTGCTGATATGATGACTAAAGCTTTACCTACGGAGAAGCTTGTCACTTGTAGAAAGATAGCCGGTATGGCTAACGTCCCCACTTGAGTGTGCAGGGAGAGATTTGTTGTGGCAGTGCCCACTCAGTGGGACCCACACAGTTGAAAAAGGACGGGTTCTAAAATTAGGGTAGAGAAAAATAGTAAAGATAATTTGGGGTATTTTTGGGAAAGACTTTTTGAGTGCCACTATTTTTATGTTACTCTTTTTGTAAGCTTACTATTTTTAGTGGAAGAAATATTCAGAGTTGATCCCGTGGATGTAGCCCTAAACAGTTAAAGGGTGAACCACGTAAATATCTGTGTGTTATATTTCTATTTTTTATTGCGTAATTATTCTCGCAATTTTTATTAATGGTACCTAACATTTGTTGACATTGCTGGACTTGCTGCTTTTATATTTCTCCATAAATTTCTTGTCTTTGCCTCCTGAACTTTCAGATTTGGCTTTCGAAGCATCCTCCACAGTTCCTTCTTTTCTCATTATTCTTCTTTGCTCCTGAGCCTGCAAAGCATTAACCAACTCTGCCAAGGATATGCTCGATAGATCCTTAGACTCCTCTAGTGAAGAGATTTTTGACTCATATTTCTCAGAAAGAGTGACAAGAATTTTTTGGATAATTCTGTCATCAAAAAAATCCTTACCTAGCAGCCTTACTTTGTTGGTAATGCCCAGTAACTTGTCCGAATAATCCTTAATTGTTTCCGACTCCTTCATCTTTACCATCTCAAATTCTCTAATCAAGTTGAGAATTCGCATGCTCTTGGTTCTTTCATTGCCCTGGTACTCCTTTTTGAGATAATCCCATATGGCTTTGGCTGAATTCAGGTTCATGATCCTGGTAAAAATGGTACTTGAAACGGCAGAGTAAGAACAAGATATGATTTTTGACTCCTTGTCTTTCTCTCCTTGTGATTTTTTATCTGTGCCACCGTTGGATTTACAGGCAACGGTTGAACAACGTAATCTTCTTCTATAGCCTCCCAAAGATCCATAGCATCAAGATAGACCGTCATTCTAACAGCCCATGCTTGATAATTTTTTGCCATAAAAAATGGGTGGAGCAACATGATGGCTGAAAGCTGATTGTGTATCACTCTCCATTTTCACAGGTCCGTCAAGATAATAGCCCTTGATACCAATTTGTAGTAAAAAAACTGATATGAAGCTATATGGAAAATGATTTAGAAACTGGATTATATTGGACTTGGAAGCACACAACTTATTTACCGCTGAATATTTATAGAAGAAAAGAAACATCACTACTTAACAACTACTGTAAATAATCTAAAAAATGCTTAAAGAACTTATTCCAAAAAAAAAAAAAAAAAAAAAAAACTGTAAAGACTTACTCAAATACTAAAGGCAAATTACTAACAGGCCTAAAGTTTTAGAAGGTCTAGTGTTTCCAGTGGATAATGGTTGCTAGACTAAATTTTGGAAGGACAGATGGTTATGGGATGATGTGGTGCTACTGGAAGTAGTCGATTGTTGAAGTGACTTTGCAGTTCTTGGAAGACATGGTTGCTGACTATGTTTTGGCCAATGGTTATTGGAACTGGGATAAGTTTAGACATTTCCTTCCAGGGTCAGTTCTTTCTAGCACTGCTGCGGTTTTATTGCCTGCTCCTGATCGAGGATGGGCCTTGCCATTATGGCATTTAACAAGCACATGACAATTTTCTATCAAATCGGCATATGATTTTCTTACTAGTATTGATAATGGTAGGTGTCATACCTTCTGGGCGGTTCCGTGAAAATGGAAGGGACCCTAGAGAATAAGGGTTTTCCTTCGGCTTGTTCTCCATAACAAACTTTTAAATAATGCGGAGCATTATAGGAGGACTATCTGTATGAATCCGCACTGCTCTCTTTGTATTGATGTGCATGAGTCTAGTCTTCATGTGCTTAGGATCGTTGCACCGTTGTGCAGATATGGATTTCGATTAGAGTGCCTAATCCAGATATTTTCTTTGATACTTCGCTCTCTTTGCAACATTCGATTGTTGCCAACTTGAGGAGCAAGGACAATTACAGGTTTGGAAATCCTAGGAATATTATCTCTGGAGTAACTTGCTGGAAACTTTGGAAACGAAGGAATGATTTAGTCTTTAATAATACTCTAGTCCCGGTAGCTGAGGTGGTTAAGGACATTCTCCTGTTTATTGTTGACATCCAGCAAGCTGATGGTGTTGTGAATGATGGGGACTGCCTTCCGCAGCAAAGGCAACTCAAATGGGTTCCTGGCATACCCCGCCTGACCTGTTCCTCAAGCTTAATACAGATGGATCTCTGCTGGATAGGTCTGCTTGTAGAGGAGGTTTAATAAGAGACGCTTCTGGCAAATGAGTTTGTGGTTTTGTCTCAAACTTAGGGAACGTGTTTTGTTCTTGGAGCAGAATTATGAGCAATTCTGGAGGGCATCAAATTGGCAAGGGACTTGCAGATTCCTAATCTGCTTATTGAGAGTGATAATGTTGTGGCTGTCCAGATGCTTAATGGTCAGATGGCTCCTAGTGGTGCAGTTTTGCAATTGGTCCAGGCTATTAAATGGTTCCTTCATCAAGGTTGGATTTCTAGCATTAAGCATGTTCTTAGAGAAGTTAATTATAGTGCAGATTATTTGTCCAAATGAGCTAGAATTTTGATTTGGGTTCGCATGTTCTTCAGGAACCCCCTCTGGGCATTGGGAAGTGGCTTACCCGGAGTAGCTCACTCTAGATCTCATGTGTGATTTCTAAGAGCTTTGCTCTCTCTTTTTCCAAATAAATAAATAAATAAATAAACAACATTTCTCTAGCCTTCTTTAACTTTTTGCCGCTGCCAAACATCTAATCATCTAGAGATTCCTAGTTCTTATTTCTTTAACTTTAACTTTTCCGAATTAATAATCAAACAAATAGCTATCAAACTGAATATTCTGGTGCTGTTGGGAGCGACCGTCCATTGAAATAATAAAAAACAAACAATCAAACTTGAACTTAACAAAGAAAAAGAGCAAACCAAACTTGAACTTAACAAAGAAAAAGAGCAAACCCACATGGCATTTAACAAAAATTAACAAAATCCATCCAAATTTACACAAGAAATTAACAAACTTAACAATAATTCAATAATAACAAGTTTATTTTTTTCAAGAAATTTTCTGTTTTTTAAATTTAGAAATTTTAATTAAATAACAATTCTATATATTTTAATTTAATTAAGAATTTTAGATTGTAAAATTAATATTCCATAAATAATTACTTCATATTTAATTTGAACAAAAGTCAAAAATAATTAAAAGGTTTCATATTTATTATTAATTAAATTCATATAATAAATATATAAAAGTTTTTAATTTTTAAAATTAAATAATAATAATAATATAAATTTTAATTTTTAAAATGGTTAAGTACACACAATTGAATAATTTTTTATTTTAAATATTTTATAGTAATTTTTATGAAAAAAAATAAAAAGTAAATAATTTATTTATTCCACATGAAACCGTGGAATAAGGAGAGTAGGACTTTGAGTTCTAAACAAAAGCATTTCCAATTGACCAAAGATTCCATAAAAGGTAACAGAGTGTCTCTAATGCATGCTGTCCCAGACCCAACTGAGCCACAAAGAAATCATAGAATTATTGAACCCACGTCCTACAAACTGGACACTACTCAATCCCTAATACAACCTCGCCCTCTCATAATACAACAAAGAGTGAAGAGCAGTTTTAGGCCGGGAACAAAAGGGATAGGAGATCGAGACATTGACCCCTCTTTCTTACAAACGAGAAGGAATAATGTTCTTGCAGGCTCGCCAAATGAATATTGCAATCTTTGATGGCAAAGAAAGAGACCAAAGCCTCTTCCAAGGGGAGATAGCCACAACAGAAGCAACATAAAGATATCATTGCAAGAAAAGAAAATAGAGTGACTTCACAGTATAAAGACCATTCTTCGTCTAGTGCCATATTTGCCTATCTTCATACTGAAACAGGGAAAAAGGAATAGATAGAACACGAGAAGCTTCATCCAGTAGTAATAGACCCCTAACTAATAAACCATTCCATATTGCTGCTAGAATCAATTAAATCTGAAACTGTCACCTCCTCGAAACCTTGTACCATAGGAGATTGAAGGAAAAAAGACTCATTAGAAGAGACCCATGGATCCTTCCAAATATTAATACTTCCTCCGCAACCTGCCTGCCATCGAACTCCCAATTTCAAGACCTCCAAAGACCGCACAAGGCCACTCCAAATAAAACTTGGTTTTCTACCTAAGGAAGCACCCAACAAATCCCCAAAGGGAAAATATCTTGCTTTGAGGACAAAATAAAAAAGAGTGTTTTGAGCAGTCAGTAGACGCTAACCTTGTTCTGCAATAAGGGCCGTATCAAAACAGTGTACATGACGAAATTCCAAACCTTCGTCAACTTTACTGGCACACATCCTCTCCAAGGCTAACCAATGAATAGTCCGTGATCCATCTGGTTTGACACCCCACTAAAACGAATTGATTAGTTTCTGTGACTCAACGCGTAGGGAAATAGGCAAAAGGAAAACATACATACAATATATAGAAAGAGATTGAGCAACCAACTTGATCAGCACAGCTTTATCCCCTTTAGACAAAAATTTATGCTACCAGCAAAAGATGCGGGCTCGCATCTTATCACGCAAGAAGGAGAACACAATTTTTTTGTTTCTCCCCACCAAAGAGGGCAAACCAAGGTAACGACCATGATCTAAAGGGAAAGACATAGATAAAATGGCAGAAATGCAAGAACAATGTCTTAGCAGAGACATTGGAGCTAAAGAAAATACCCAATTTCTGCAAGTTGCTTGAATGTCCGGAACCCAACTCATAGGTGTGCAAAATTTTTTGGACCTGTAGAGCCTCCCGCTCTGTAGAACGAAAGAAGAAAAAGCTGCCATCAACAAAGAAAGGGTGAGTGATGCTAGGAGCAGATCTCTGAATCCGACTACCAAGGAGAGAGCCATCCAACTCAGCCTTTCGAAAAAGAGAAAATAAACCTTCAGAGCATAGAATAAATAAGTACAGGGACAACGGGCAACCTTGCCGAAGTCCACACAAAGGAACAATAGGGTCAACCTCCGCTCTATTAACCGCCACATTATACTTGACAGAAGAGACAGAAAGTAAAATCAGATAAACCCAATATGCACTAAACCCCATCCGAAGCATAATCTCCTTCAAATACTGCCAATCCACCCTATCATAGGCCTTAGAGATATCAACCTTAAGAGTAGTTAAACCGTAAGAACCCCTCGTGCGATGTTTCATATAATGAATAAGCTCAAATGCCACCATAACATTGTCAATTATTAAACGTCCTGGCATAAAAGCATATTAAGAGGCTGATATTACTTTATCCAAAATTTGTCTCAATCTATTAGCAAGAACTTTAGCAATGATTTTATAAAAAACCTTGCAAACAGAAATTGGGCTAAAATCTTTAATCAAAGACAGATTAGCGACTTTTGGAATTAAACTAATAATTGTATCATTAAGAGAATTCGAAAACTAACCTGCAGCTAACCAGCTTTAGAAAGATCGCACCACATCGGAACCAATAAGAGGCCAAAACTTCTGAAAGAAATAGGGATTAAACTCGTCCAGGCCTGGCGCCTTGTCAGGGTGCATCTGAAAAATAACGCATTTAAAATCTTCATTAGAAAAAGGCACTAGCAAGAAGTCATTATCTTCTGCCGTAACTCATAAAACCAAAGCATCCAGAACTGGCTGGGTTTCAATTTAAGAAGCACCAAATAAATCAACAAAATAATCCTTTGCCATGACTTGAATCATAATCAGATCCTCCACTTAAAGCCCTTGAGCATCCCTAAGTCTATGAATCCTATTGTGTCGTCTTTTACCAGAGCATGAAGCATGTAAATATTGAGAATTTGTGTCTCCATGAACCAACCAATGAACTTTTGACCGTTGCTTCCAAAACAGTTCTTCTTGAGCGAAACATCCCTTAATTTTATTATCAAAACTTTCAAATTTTAATTAAATCAAAATTTTAGATTTTCGATTGCATGTGCTGCAAATACCAAATAATTTTAATCCGAATCCAAATTTGTAAGCTGGGCCCAAGCCCAAAGCATATTATCGCAACTCCTAATCGAGAATCTTCTAAACTTCTCAAGGATTATTATTAGACGTTAAATATTAAATTAATTATTAAAATATATATATATGCCTACTATTTAAATTAATTATTCTAAACTCAACTATTATTATTATTATTATTATTATTATTATTATTATTATTATTATTATTATTATTATTATTATTATTATTATTATTATTATTATTATTATTATTACTGAGTGAATTGAAGAAATATTCTAGAACCTAACTAAACCAATAAAATAAGTAAATAAATCAAACCAATAAACCTAGAAGCTTTGTTTTAGTTAGTGGAGATTCTAGGACTAACTAAACAAATCGAAAATCATTTAAACCAGACTTAAATCAATCAAAACCCTAGGAAACCGAGTATAAGGCAATTTAAACCAGAGCAAAATTCTCTAGAAGCAAATTTGAATCAAACCCATATGATTTGGACCAAATCAAGTGAATATACTAATCAAACGAGGAGAGAGAAAGCCAACGGCCCCCTCTCCCCTTCTTTCCCATTTTTTGGGTCAAAACGCCATAGAATTCGGCAAGTGAGGGCTCTAAAATTATCTACTCGATCCAAGGAAGCACGATCAAGCCTCGGTCCACACATTAGTCACCTGGATTAAGAGAAATCTCATAAAAAAAAGAGAAGAGTTTGGTACCGTCGTAATGCTATTTTTCGATGATTCACGCCGTTCCTCGTGAGTTCAGGCTTTGGGGCTGATCTCAATCAACTCTTCTTTCACTCTGAAATGATTTCCCTCCATCTATTTTGGTGACAGAGTTTGGATGATGAAACCACCATGAATGGCAGTGGTACAGTAGCTGTCGGGGCTACTTCCGGCAAATTGACATAGTGACTCCACAAATTGACATCATATTTAGGTTCCCCATAAAATTTCAAGCAAAGGGATATGAAAGCCACTCAGTTCTGATGAAGCTCGATTCTTTGGCCATCGTGTAAGGCAACGGTGGTCCAGTGATAGGACGACGAGACTTCAAGATGCAGAATTTAGTCCTCTTCTTGGTGATCATAGTTCTTTAATCAAATTCTAATTCGGTGAGCTCTATATTTCGATATTATATTGTCTTGTTAAGTTCCATTAGAGTTTATTAATTTAACTTAGCTAGAGCTTGTTTAATTAAATAAAATATTTATTAAGTGAATATAATTAAGTTGTAAAAGAGTTTAACTTAGACTGAGATGTGTATATATATATACATATGCAAATTAGGTTGGTATTTGGTAATTGTGAACCACCATTATATGGCAAAATGTTTTACCGCTTCTAGATCTTAAATATATTTACAAAAAGTCGTGTAATTAGCTTAATAAAATGTATGATGTGAATTCTAAAAGTGGAAGTAAAACATTCAATTTTGATTTTATAGAATGAGTATTCTTGAAGGCGGATGGGCTTATTGAGCTATTTTGCACGATGGATGGGTTGTGTAAATCGAATAAATAATATTGAATGCTATTATTGTTTGAACAAGTAGATAACTCTATTTTAAGGGATATGTTGTCGGATTTTTGTTAGCACAAACCTAAAGGATGAGATTATATAGCCTTATTTTCAGTAATTAGAATTTATGAGAATTTCTTAGCAAAAGACTTATAATTGACTTAGATTAGTTTATATAACACATGAACTGGATAGGTGATTTAGGATTAGGATAATCAAAATAAGAGACTTATGATAATCTTGAATGTCCAGATTAAACGATCAAGAAAAGATAGGTAAAATACTATTAAAAGAAAATTTAAAATCTAAATATAATAGTTGGACTTCATTAATGATAAAGTTCATTTTAATACGGGTTCCTAAGGAACCAAGTGTCATATGGCAGGATACCGGAGAAGGAACATAACCTCTTGCTAAGCTATAAGCAGTGAGTAGTGTTAGATAATTCGCATCATCCACCTGTATTTGCATCCATGCATACACGGCTAAATTCTAGACATCCATTACTTATTAAATTGTTATCTTGTGTTGCATTATTTGTTGCTATTGGAAATGATTTAATTAGTTGTGATGTGCTTCATGTATGCTTTGCTTGTGTGGAATTGTAATAAAGTGGGTCACCATGGGTTTGTGATGGCAGTCTTCGATACCGTCGCCCATCTATGGGGAGATCAGTGCCCCCATATGCATCTGATGAATTATGATATGAAAAACCACAGGGTGGCCTGCTATTGGTATAGAAAAAAAAGAGAGCATAAAAAAAATGAGAGAGCTGGTCAAGTGAGGTTGAGATCGGTCCGCCATTTATAGGGAATCGGATCCCTAGTGCACACGTGATGAGTGGGCGGGCCATATATGAGGACGGCTCATCGGGGGTTTTGGTGATACCACCGAACAATCTCCACATGATGTGATTATGTGAAGATGTTAATAGTTGTGATTATTGTTGCTATGTCATTTGCATGATTGACTGTATGATTATATAACTAGTCGGATGACTAGATTGAATTAAATATGAATTGTGTGATTGTGTGGAGTGAGAAGGTTATTTAATACTACTCACTGAGTTTAGGAATTCACCCTTACCTTAATATTTTTTTTTTTCAGATTATAGGTATTCGAACATCTCGTTATCCTCTGTCATAAGATCTCTAGAAGATACCTCGACAAGTAATTTGAAATTTTAAGTTTTAGATTATTTCGCAATTACGATAGTCATGTATAATAAATTTAAAAAAGATATTGATGTATTATTTATTAAAGTTTCTATTACAGAATATCTATTGATATGGGCTCGGAGAACCTTGTAAATCGAGTTATTATTGAATAAGATGATATTGGGCCTAAAGTCGTTTCTATTGACAGAAAAATTGGATTGGAATGTATTTGACTTACTACGAGCTTTGGTGGCTTTAAGCTTACCCAAGTCCTAGAGCTGGTTTTACCCAAGTCCTAGAGCTGGTTTGATCCAAGGTAACAAGTCATGACACTGAGCCAGTACACTAACATAACTCTGATCTAGCGGCATCATCAAAACTGTCAAGTGAGCGTAGTAGCTCAAAGAGAGATCTTCTCTTTATTTCAGTTTCATATATATACATACAGATATTAACATTAATTAATATTAAATTATTAATATTAGTATTTATTTTTAAATATTTATAGAATATTTATAATTGTACATATTATAAATTATTATTTTTTAAAATAAATCAAATATCAAATATTACAACTTTATTTTAAAATTAAATTTTTAATTGGTCATGACTAATGATGTTGAACGATATTCAAAAATTTCATTAAGAATACTTTAAAAAATCTCATTATTTTCTCATTCCTACATATTTATATACATGAATGTGTTTGTGTGTATATTATTTATATATGTTATTATTATTATAGATAGGTTGTCACGACCCGATTCCATGGGCCGGACCGGCACTAGGGCCCAGGTAAGCTTAAGGCCCCCGAGACCCGTAGTAAGCCTGAAACACTAAAAAATTTATTATCTCAATATAATTTTAAACATTCAGCCCATGTTTGTAGGAAATAAATCTCAAGATTTTATTAAATCTCGGCCCAATTTATTAGCTACAACATTCCATAGTTTGGGCCCAATTAACAATACACCACATTTAATATGAGCTCACATAAATATATTGTCTATGTTAATACACGATTAATTATATACAAATTTTACAACTGCGGAGTCACTAACTAATAGATATACATAGATTTTTATACATCTAGACACATAGCAAAATATTTATTGGTCTAGGAAAATTTTCTTTATAGCTCTGCGACGAAGGAACATAGCTTAACCGAATTAAAGAGAAACTTACTTCCTGAAAAATTTAAACAAGACATGTGAGTTTTCTAAGGAGTAATAATTATTGCACAACACACGCAGTCACACAAATATGTAAACATATCAATCTAGTCATCCGACTAGTTATATGCTCACGCAGCCAGTCACACAAATGACATATCATTAGCACTCACAATCATAAACATCTTCATATAATCACATCACGTGGAAATTAGTCAGTGGCACCACCTGAAACCCCAACGAGCCGTCCTCACACATGGCTCGCCCTCTCATACATGTGCACCAGGGAGCCGATCCCCCATACGGCCAACTGGTCTAATCCTCACTTACCAGTCCTCTCATTGTTTTTCCATTCTCTCTTTTCTTTTCCATACCAACAGGAGGCAACCCGGTGGTCTCCATCCAATCTAGATCATCAAGTGCTCACAACAGGAGGCCACCCTGCGGGCTACAATCAAATCTAGATTATCAGGTGCGCAACAACAAGAAGCCATCCTGTGAATTCCCATATAATCTATATCATCAGGTGCACAAGGGGGCGCCGATCTCCCATTTTCCCGGCCGACGGTCAAGTATCATATCATAACCGGATCCATATCACAGACCGTCCTCACAAACCCATGGTGGTCCACTTCATCCCAATTCCACACAAACAAAGCATAGCATTTTCACAACACAATTAATCAAACATTGCAATCAAATGCAGACATATTGATCAGTTGAACACCGTAATGCAATGCACAATTAGACATCCATTCTCAAATGCAATTAAATAATTAAATAAATACCATTAACAATAAATAACAACAATAAAATAAATGATAATAATAAACAATAACAATGAAAATAATTAAATACTTAAATAATTAAATGAATAATAAAGATAATAAATAAATAAATAATATTAAGAATAAACAAACAATTAAATAAATTATAATAATGGAAATAAATAAATAATTGAATAATTCGATGAATAATAATGAAAATAATTAAATAGTTAGAGCATTCTATTTAATATTTATTAAGTTATAGAATTAATCTAAATAGACTTATTAATTGTGTCATTACTTAAAACTAGTCTAAGTTCTATCGAAATTTCGGCAGCATCTCCCCTAAAAATAGGACTATCTACCTGTTTAAATATCACAATAATATATATATTAATACACACAGCCCATCCGTCGGGCAATCAATCAATCGAATACCCGTCCTCCTTTAAATAACAATATCGCCATTTAACATCCATAACAACTTGCACAAGCTTAATTCGTATTCTAAATAACATCATTTATCAGTCATTGGATACATATGTATGTATATACAAGCATATGTGCATAATTAACTTTCACGATTAATTCTTATTCCATATCTTTTCATTGGTACCTAGGCATGTAAGACTTCAAGCTTAACCTCAGTTACCACTTATTAGAACAAGAAGTTTTACTCTATTCAAATTTACACATTATGTTCTAAGTATCTCGTATCATCCAACTAACAACATCAATAATTAATCACCAATACAAAATTTTAACTTTACTTTATAAGGTTAAGCAAATA